>NW_010319673.1:23521-112728 GCF_000700745.2 Antrostomus carolinensis | reverse complement strand
GGTGTTGGGTGGCCGGTGAGACGTGGGTGCCGCCACCCGGCTCAGGCGCCCTTAAAGCTGCCACCTGCCGAAGCTTAAAAACAGGAGGGGAGAATCCCTGCTGGTTGCTGCTGTTTGCCTCGTTTAAATGGCTGGAGACATCGGCCCAGGCTTTGAAAAACAGCATTCGCTGCTGTCAGAGACACGGGGTCCCTCGGGCTTTGCTGATGTTTGGATGCTGCAAGTTGACGTGTACCATCGCTTGCCAATTCAAAATTACAGCATACATGGCTCAGTGTCACAACAGCAAGGCTTCTTCCGTTAGAGATTTCGACTTTCCGATACCTCCGAGATAAGTCTTCTGCCAGCCTGCGCTTGGTCTCTCTCCCCTTCTTATCTCTGCAGTCCCAGATATCTGGGGCAGCTTTCCTTTTCTTGTTTCCCATCACTTAGTGACTTCAAAAAATTCCCACTGGAAATAATTTTCTCCTTTTTCTACCTTTAAATCTTTTCCTTCACAACCTTCCCCCTATTTTGGAACTGTTTTAGTTAAGTCTCTGAATTGTTTTAGCTGTACTTTCAATTCAATTCTAAAATTGGAACTTAAATCCATCCATGTTCTCTGGAGGGGGATTCACTGACATGTATGTTTTGTATTCATTTTTGTTGTTGACAACCTTTTCTGGAACAGGTTTCTTTTCTTTGATCATCACTGATCTCAATAATTTTTAATCTTATACCTTCCATTGTGTATTGATGTAGCATGCTTGATTATAAGCAAAAATATTATTAAGGCGTTATACAGCTATGATAAAAATAGCCCACAGTGGGAGCTAAGATGGAGCTGGCAATTTAAGCATGCCTGGTTACCTGAAGGACTAATGATCTGGCCATCTGAACACCCAACTACAGCAGAGTAGGTAGGCTGAGAAGATTGGTGTCACTTGCCCACATCCTTTGTTTCCATCAAAAGGTTTGGAGAAATCAACTTTATTTTTAGACTATTAAGTTCTGTCAAGACAGCATTTCTATTGGAATATTGTCTGTCCTATCTTATGACCTTTGTTTTTAAATCTACATTTTGAAAACAACAGTGTTGATCACAATTAAAAATTTATCAGCAAAAAGGTTGATGAAGCAGTGAAGGATACAATCAGGAATTAAACATTTTTAGAGCCTGTTCTCATGGAGTAAAAAAACTTTGGAAAAATTGAAAGAGTGCAAAGTGAAGAAATTCTGCTTTAACCTGCTTATACACTTGTCTTTTCTGTTCTGTTTCTTTTTTCATGTCTGCAAAAGATCTGCTTAGCAATTACAATTATGGTGAAGTGAAATAATGGAAAGCTTATACATTATAGATGAATTAAATTAAGATCATTTGGAAACAGCAAGTTGCACTCCTGAGTAATTTAAATGGTTACTTGATCTTCTCATCTTACTTCTCTCATCTTTTGCTGTTTCTGTTCCCAGCTACCTTTTCTAAATTTACAATTAGATTCTTTTATAAAGTCATCTCAAACCTAGAGGAATTTGAGTTTTGTATGTGCTGTCCTGTATACAGTCAGAAGAGAAAAATGAAGGAGAAGCTGTATATAAGCAGAATTTTGATAAAAATAGATCCCAGCTTTGTGTGTCAACAGAACAGTTGTTGGGCCTGAAACCATGTTTTCTTTAGTTTCTAATACTGGGTTTTTAATGATAGTCATCTTCCTCTTCAGTTATTCATTTTTCTTCAAGAAATTATCCAGTTTCTACCAGTAGAGAAGTTAAATGAACAATATGTTCAGTTATATTACATCAGAAGATGTTTTTTAATGTTTCAGTAAGTATGTTCTGTATGTTCTCCTGCTACTTGTAGTAGTCTTGAAATGTGCTGCAGTTTATATTTATCATAATAGAAAATAACATATCTGCAGAGGAAAAAAAAAACAAATCCAAAACCCCCCAAACCCCAGAAATCTGGTCTCGACATTGATTTGCTGTGTGACTTTCAATAAATCATATTTAGAGCTTTCGCTACTAAATAAAAGTTCATAAATAAACAACATGGTAGCCTTATTTCTTGAACTTGTGTTTTGAAATGCGGGGTTGCAAAGAGAGTCCACAGGTAACTGTTCTCCTGACCAGTTTAGGAATTTGTGAAAGCCCCAAATACAACTGAAATGCTGATCCCATTGAAAATAATGAAAAATTTCCATTCACTTTGGCAAGACCAAAACTTCCCCCTGTGCATTGAAAATATACGTAACATAAGACTTTGAATAAAAGCTTTCAGAAATAGAAGCCTTATACATTAAATCAATACCTGCTCCCAGGAGCTCCTGAAGACTGTTCTCTTAATGAGACAGGAAACTATATAGAGGTTTGGGAAACTAGCTCATGCATTTTTCCAGATTTTTGGAGCCATTTGAAAATAGTGGGCAAGATTTTCAAATGTGTTTTGAAAAACATGCATTTCAATGGCAGTCAAGTCCATAAGCAATATTGAAAATTCTGTCTGTCTGACCTGATTTTCCTCCAGTATCTTAGTAAACAATAGGAAGAGAAGTGTCCTGGAGGAATACAGGCTATCTCCATTAGCAGCTGTTTTGGTGTAATGTTTTCCAAGTTCAGCATGAGACATTTCATAGGCTGCTGATTCAATGTTAAATGTGAAGTATGTACTCATACTCTAAATTCAGCTCTCAAAAAGGATCATCTTTCATTTCATTTGAGAGCTGTTGTAAAAGATTAAAATAAGCAAAAGTATTTCCAAATACCTCCACAGATAAAAGCAGCCCTTTTCTACTCCTTTAACTTTGATGACAGCACTTGATTTTTAGTAGACTTTTATGTATACAGGCCAAATTCAGTCAGTTAAGGGGGAGAGATCAAAATGACTTGTTGCTTGTTCAATTGATAGGCTAATAGAAATGAAAAATCCAGTTTATTAAAGTTACTGAAATGATGATAGTGTAAATGTTTAATAATTTCTAGATGATTTCCAAGAATGCATTTTGACTAATTGCATCTTTATTAACATAGTGTATGTGCAATGAATCAATAAGAAATAATATTATTATAGCATCTTCTCACTACAAATTGCTGTGCTTAGATTATTTTTCTTCTGTAAAGAACAGTCAGATCCATGAGTTTTTGTCATCACTGCTGGCAGACCTGAAATGCAGAGGCCAGAATCAGACTCCTTTGAAATAAGTATAAATGAAGTACTAAAATAAGTAATTCTCCATTATTTGTATTATATTAGTGTTGTGTGTATTCGAAGCTCACTTACATGGATACAGCTTATGTGGATGCAAAATTAAATAGAACATACATTTAATAGATATTTAATGGGTACATCATGATAATTTAAGAAGCAAGATTTGCAGGGGAGGGTAAACCTTTGATTAGACCAAATTGTATAGGTTATAGATTGTACAAGTTCTGTGATAGCAGTGGAACACTTTCACAGACTATTGCTGGTATTTCAGTAGCTCACTGACAGAGCCAATTCATGACTGGCTCCCTCAGCAGAAGAAGCCGGCTTTGAATAACTCACTTATGGAGCAGTGGGTGAAGAACAACTCATTCTGGCCAGGAGACAATTTTCTCTTATTTTTAGGTGATAAAGAAGAGACATGGGAGAGAATCCAGGGAAAAGCAAGAGATTGAATATAGGCAAAGGTGTGAAGAAGGTCGCCACTACTGTGATTCTGGAAACACCTCTGCTTGTGGCAGTTCTGTGGTTCAGTCACTCTAAAATATGTTTGAAAATCTCCAAGTTTTCTTATAAAAGAAGGTGATACATGATACATGGAGTCTCTCACAAAGGAATAGTTCTTGTTCCTACTCTATACTTCAAAACTTACTAGGGTTTTGAACATTAATAAGACAGATGTTAATAGAATATAAAGAGTTATTACAGTCAGTGTAAATTTTGGAAACTGACCGAAGATGATTAGGGGACTAGAGCATCACTCTTATGGGGAAAGCCTGAGAGACCTGGGTCTGTTTAGCCTGGAGAAAACTGAGAGGGGGTCTTAATAATGCTTATAAAAATCTAAAGGATTATTTTTTTGAAGCTTCTATATTACACAAAAAGATAAACAGCATTTTCAAAAACATGGTAAACACAAACTTTTTTTTTTTTTATGTTTGGAAACAGCCAAAACAGTCAAACTGAGGCAAAATATGTAATTTGATTTTTGACCCTGACAGAAGTGAAAAAGCGTCCCTCAGCAACTGAATGAGGAGAAAGCACAGGAAAAACTTCTGACCTCCTTGATAGTATCTGTTATAACAGTTTAGTGATGATTTTGCACTCATCTTTACTTCTAGAGTTTGCTTAACTCAAGAGTGCTTATGATTTCATCTGTTACTGGCCACATATTTTGAGTGCTCCTGTGTGGTACTTGATGTCTTGCATTCTTGTGGACTTCAGTGGGACTTAAAACCACGTGGAATTTTGCATAAATAAGGATTCTTCAGCTGTGTTGAAACCTTATTTAACAGACCACTGAACTCTAGAGAGGTACTGCATGAGCTCAGTTTCCATAAAAGTGCCAGAACAGATATTCAGGACCTCCAGAATTATGAGAGTGTGCTGCTATGTTCTTACTACCTTGGCAATGGAGTTGTTGCATGGTCTCTCAAATATAACACACCTGGGAAGAATGGCAATCTGAAGAAAGAGTCTTAAATAATATCAGATACTGAAGATGTCTGTTCTTTGTTGTACTACAAAAGCATTTAGTCAAATTGAAGAAAATCGTTTTAAAAAATAAGATGCAGTCAACAGAAACAAGCAAATGATACTGCACTCAAGCAAAAATAGTCAACTGCATAAATACATAAGGGTAAACAACAGGCTAAGTGGCAGTTCTTTGGAGAAAAAAGGAATGAATCACAAGCTGATTGTGAGTCAGCCATGTCATTCTGTTCTGAAAAAGAACAAATGACATAAATAACCTATAAGATACATAGAATAACCTTTCTGTTCAAGAGCTCTGAGAAACTTAAGTAATGTGTTCTGTTTCTGTCATAGAAGTTCAAGAAAAACATAGGTCAGTAGAGAGGTTCTGAAGGACATCAGCAAGAATGATGAAAGGCTTAGGAAACGTGACCTCCAAAGATGGATGGAAGGACCTGGGGTTATTTAGCCTAAAGTCAAGAGTATGTTTTTCTCATGTGGGGTCTCATGGTATATGAAACATAGAAACAAAGAAGAAATAGTTGTTTCTGTGTGTCCATGGGACATAGGAGAAGAACTAATAAGCTAAAATTCTGAAATGAATTATTCATATTAGACAATAGGACTTTCTGACCACAAAAAAATAAAAAAATGTTGAGGCATGGAATAATTTTCCTGAAATCTGCATTACTGAATGGATTTTTTTGGACCAGGTTGATAAAATATGTAATTTAACTAGCTGATCTGTCTCAGAGTAGATGGATGGATAAAATATATTCTGAAGGTTATTTCAACTCTATTTTTTATGGTTTTATAAGATTTGATATGAAATGTTTACTTACTTTAAATTTATTTGATTCTTAAAGCTGTTTTTTTTTCTGAGTTAGATGGCATTATTCCAAACTGTTTACATGAACCCAAAGCAATCACTAGCCAAGGATGGATATGCTTGTTCTGCCTGTTCATATGCAGACTGTGAAATAAATATTTACGATTGGTTATTTTTTTTGTAGCTTAGTATATATTAATTGTATTTGATTGGATGTGGTTAATATTTGCTTAAAAGCTGTCATTTAGTTTTATTTTACACAGCCTTGCATGGTTGTTCATTGCCACATTTTCATACTGCATTAGTTCTTTGTTCTTCTTTGTCTATTGACAGTGTCATTTAGATTTGTGGTTTGTGTGTTTTAATGTTATGGTTTAATTGTTGCCTTTTAGATAACTTGTAAAAAACAAAGAAGAAGTGCAAAGTGGTTTCAAAAGTAAATTTTAAAGTTTATTTGATAATTTGATTACATTGTAAACAGTGTTTTCTGATATATCATAATTACATGTGCGTTCAACTGAATTGACTAAAACTAGATGCTTAACCAAGCATCTAATTATTTTGAAAAATTGAAGTCGGATGCTGCATTTCCACTGGATACAGACAAGGGTTCCTGGTACTGATTTCTGCATCTTTAAGGAAGCAGTCAAGCATGAAGCAGCATAATAGTACACCAAATTTAGAGCTTGCAACTCTTGCTAATACAAATAGTCTTTTCTTAGATGAGAAGGTCAGTTTATTTGCGTATTATTATTAATGTTGATATAATTTACAGCTGTACAGAGGATGTCCAAGATGGCATTTTGTAAGAAAACAGGGCATTTTTCCAAGAAGACACATTAGGAAGAGTCACATAGAACACGTTTGTCTCAGCCTTTGTGAATAAGAGTATTTTCTTGCTAGTTTCATGTGAATCTTTTGTGTGATTCTCTTCACAGGACAACATTACAATTGATCAAACACTGCATATCTATATATGTCTTCTCAAATCTGAAGCTGTCTCTGAAGCATTAACATCAGTGAGGATTGCAGGAGTTTTAGCTTCTCTGTGCCTTAGACAGGTGGATTCTTTTAAACAAGGTCCATTGCTTGTTAAGGTAAGGGACTACTGAAGAGGTCAGCAACATTAGCAAAAAAGTAATTACCAAAAAAATCTGTGGTGGGTTGGCCCTGACTGGCAACAAAGCACCCACCCAGCTGCTCCCTCACTCTCCCCTCCTTCAGCATGTCAGGGAAGAAAATAGAACAGGAGCAAGACAGCTCATGGATCAATATAAAGACAAGGTCATCACTTACCCATTACTGTGGCAGACAGAATAGACGTGACTTGGGGAAATTAATTTATTGCAAATAAATATAAATATTTAATTATTCTTTTAGGTATTATGAAACAAAAAAAAAAAAAAAATAAGAGAAAAAAATCATAAAACTTTTAGGGAAAACACATCACTTCTTTTCCCAGATTAACTTCACATCAGACACCTCTCCTCCCACCTTGTTATGGCTGCACGTTATGCTCAGTGCCTTCAGTAAAGCGGGGAATAGCAATGGTGGAGGGATGGTGGTGTTTGCAGTCAGGACATACTGGTTTCTGTTTGTTGCTCCTTGCTCTTTTTCTCTGCTTTGGTGTGGGTCTTCCGCAGGCTCTATCCCTTTGGGAATATCTACTCTGCCATGGAGCATCTCCTGCCCCTCTGACCTCAGTGTTCTCTTGCTGTTTCCCTCTGATTCCCTTCTCCAATCCGTGTTCCCTCCTCCTCTCTCTGGAGTTTTCTGTCCTTTCCTAAATACATTTTCACAGAGGCAACACCAGCTTTACTGATGGGCTCAGGTTTGGCTTGCAATGGGTCCAGAGTCCTCTGGAAATGACTGTATCCAGCACAGGACCATCCTTGACCTTCTTCCGCAGAGGCCACCCTTGCAACTCCCCACTAGCAAAACCTTGCCACACCAACAGAAACTTTTATCCACATTGCTTTTTCGGACAGAAATTCTATATCCCCTCATCACTGTTTAAGAACTGAATAGATTCATCAGGAGTTTGGAGTTCTGCATACTCTCATCAGCTTTCATCATTCCTTTCTTCTCAGCCTGCCTCATGGCTTTTAATTTAAACAAATAATATATAAAATCTGTATTTTATACCTATTAGTCTGACTTATGTGATATTCAACAGATACAGCTATGCATTGACAAAGATAATTTATCATTTGTGTTGACATCCAGCTCTAAATTTCTCTAAGAATGGGCAAATTTCATTCTTATTTATTAGATTTATAACACTAGCAACTAGGAAGTTTATCAGGAACTAACAGCACATTGTCCTGAAGAGAACAACAGCTCCTGATAGTAAGTGCTTTCAACCAGTAGAAGACAAGAGAAGGACAGTGAGGAAATAAGATCAGCCTGACAAGAGGTAGCTTTAGCACAGCAGCAAATTAAGCGTTGACAAGGTCAGCAGTCCAATTTCTTAGTGATTCATCTGTCCATTTTCCTGTTGGTCTGATGGAAGACAGTCTCCATGTGTGAGAAAAAGTCAAGAGGGGAAAAAAGCCAGAAGGCATGAACTGTGGTGGACAAGATTAAAAAAAAAGGATCATCATGAACAGAGTAGGTTCACTGGTTCACCTTCACTGGAGAAATATCCAATTGGAGAAAAACAATAACCATTCCAGAGGATTCAAATATCCCGCAGCTAATCATAGAGTCATAGAATGGTTTGGATTGGAAGGGACCTCAAAGATCATCTAGTTCCAATCCCCCCGCCTTCAGCAGGGACACCCTCCACTAGATCAGGTTGCTCAAAGCCTCATCCAGCCTGGTCTTAAACACTTCCAGGGAGGGGGCATCCACAGCTTCTCTGGGCAACCTGTTCTAGTGTCTCACCACCCTCACAGTGAAGAACTTCTTCCTAATATCTAATCTAAACCTACCCTCTTTCAGTTTAAACCCATTTCCCCTTGTCTTGTCATTAGTTGCCCTTATGAAAAGTCCCTCCCCAGCTTTCTTGTAGGCCCCCTTCAGGTATTGGGAGGCCGCTATAAGATCTCCCCGGAGCCTTCTCTTTTTCAGGCTGAACAGCCCCAACTCTTTCAGCCTGTCTTCATAGGAGAGGTGCTACAGCCCTCAGATCATCCTGGTGAAGGGCCTCTGGACTTGTTCTAACTGGTCCTAATGTATTTGGCTAAATGATAGTAGAAATCACAGATATAATTTAAAAAAAAAAAGTTATTAAAGTGATTAAAGATAATTATTTTCTATGTCTCTCAAACTCTGAAAATGCCATCACTACCTATTAACTCTGCCTTTTTTCTCACCTGTCCTTCCTCATGGTAGTTTCATGAAAACTCCTGGGATCAGAAGAAGAAAACAAGGAGATGAGGGTTTCTGTATTCTGTGGCTCAGTGCCTCTGGCCTCTGTGGAGAGGGCTTTCTACATAGTTTTCTTAGGACAGTGGTACTGCAGTTTGGCACATCTCACAAGTGGGAAGATGCAGAGATGACAATCATGAAGTTCACAGGCAAGACATTGATTAATTGGTAGTCTGTTTACTACCATAATTTCACTCTGAACTTAATAAACACTGAAATATAAAGTGATTTCCCACATGATGTGCTTGCAAAACAAAGTATCATGCACTGTTCAGAATATTAAAAATCTTACTTTCTTATATAGATGTCAGGAATCAGATTGTTCTGAAAATGTTTATCAGGTGGTACTGATAAAATGGAAATTTCATCAGTACTACCTCAAGTGATAATGTATGACAGAACACAGCTTCCACTCACATCAACAGGTGTTGCATGTAACCATCTGAGAATTGATGCAGACTCTATATATAGAGTGACATTCTAGAAATTAATGGATGTTTATGAAAAGTCATGAGCAATTCTTACATGAATTATTTAATTGTCATAGGTGTATCTACATAGAAAACCAGAGAAAGGTGATAGGAAGAACTGAAATGGAAAACAAGATAGAAAAGGAACAGGACAAGAAAAAAGAAGGCTATAAAAACAATAAAAGATATATTTGACATTTTACTCTCTGTCTAGTCATCTATAACTTACTGTAAAGCTATACTAGCTCCTTTAGGGCATAAACTGTGATGATTAAGAACTCCAAGAAAGAATTAGGTCTTAGGTTTATTGGTAGCTAAGGAGAAGTATCCCTACAGTAGGCTTTAAAATTTTATAAGGCTCCTACAAAAGCCAAAGGATGTTAGCTATTGGTGGGTCTTGCAAAATATCAGAACTCATCAGGTGGTCTATGAGTCTGACATAATGCTTTTCCTGTAAATCAAGGCAATAATAATTGTACTCTTTAAATACTGCTGAAAATTGTTCATAATTTTCCACAAAAAGGGGAAACATCCTCACAGAGTAAGAGTCAGTAACTACCATTGGCTGTTCTAACATTAAGAACAGGAAAACAGTCTGAAAAAATAAAAATTATTCTGAGAGACTAGAAAACATAATTATCTGTTGGCTGTTCCAGGTGAAAAATAAAAATTAACTGCACCTATTGGCTACTTGAAGTGGTGGAGTCCTTTGCCCTCTTACATATCTATGATATAAAAATGAGATGTTTACACAAAATTGACGCTCTCTCTAAGTACTTCACGTGCTGCACATACTTTTCCTTTCCTAAACAGGTTGAGTTTTCCACACAAGCTTTCTGCAAGATCTTGGAGTCTCATGGCGGATATCTGGCTGGCTCCAGACTGTGACATGGATCATCTTTGCAGTGACAGTCTGTTATTCTGTTGGTCTCTCTCTGGGCCCATGTTTTTGGGGTTGGTTTGGTTTGTCCTCCCACCTCTGGGATCGTTGGTTCCCCCTCTGGGGTGGTTTGCTCCCTTCTAAAATCTACCTATGTAATTTGCTTGATACAGGTATTATATACCTATATAAGTAGTCTTTCATAAGTATATGAGTATGAATGTTATATTCTTAGTAAGTTTGCTTCACTAATGATGTTTCTAGTAAACTGTAATGTTATTTTGGGCCCTTCATTACAAGAAGGACATTGAGGCACTGGAGCGTGTCCAGAGAAGGGCAATGAAGCTGGTGAAGGGGCTGGAGAACAAGTCTTATGAGGAGCGGCTGAGGGAACTGGGGTTGTTTAGCCTGGAGAAGAGGAGGCTGAGGGGAGACCTTATCACTGTCTACAATCACCTGAAAGGAGGTTGTAGGGAGGTGGGTGTATGTCTTTTCTCCCAGGTAACTCCAGTGATAGAACAAGAGGCAACGGCCTCAAATTGTGCCAAGGGAGGTACAGATTGGATGTAAGGAAAAATTTCTTCACTGAAAGGGTTATCAGGCACTGGAAGGGGCTGCCTAGGGAGACAGTTGAGTCACCATCCCTGGGGGTGTTTAAAAGATGGCTAGATGAGGTGCTTGGAGATACGGTTTAGTAGTGGACAGGTATAGTTGGACTTGATGATCTCAAAGGTCTTTTCCAACCAAATGATTCTATGATTCTTTGATTCTATTTACCTAGTTGGTTGTTGCTGTTATGGGTTGTTGCTGTTATATTGATTGTTGCTGTATAATTAATTGTTCCTATACTATTGATTGCTGGTATTATTGATTGTTGCTATTATTGATTGGTGCCATGCTATTGATTGATACTGTAATTCTGATTGCTGATAATAATTTGTAATAGCTCAGTATCTATTTTTTTTTTCTTTATGAATCATAGTTATACTGGCTAGTAGTGATTTTTGTGGAACTTGTGTTAATCTGTAATAAAGTAGAGAAATTTAGAGGGTAAAGCCTCCATGTCCTTGTCTGTTATATAATCCTAAGAATCCATGGTCACAATCTCTATGCATCCACAGACTGGGTAAGCCTTTAGGTTGTGACAGGTGACTGGCTTGAAGGATGAGAGGAGAGCAGTTTATTTCAGCTTTAGTAAGGCTGTTGACTCTCTTTCTTATAACAGCTTGTCTCTGAGGACAAACTGATTAAGTACTGGCTAGATAAGTGAATAGTGAAGTAGACTAAAGACTGGCAGAAGAGCTGGGCTCAAAAGTTTGCAATCTGCTGAAGGACAGTTGCTAGTGGTGTGCCCCTAGGGGTTGATACTGGGGCCAATACGTCTTGATTAATGGCCTGGACAACAGGACAGAGTGCACTCGCAGCGAATTTGAAGATGATGCAGAATTGGGAGGAGCGGCCAATGGCTGTGCTGCCTACCTTTCAGAGACACCTTGACAGGCTAGAGAAGTGGGCTGACAAGAACCTAGGAGACAAGCCATTTTAGAGTGAATTTGTGAAAGGAGCCTCACTTGTGATCTCTGAAGGACTCTGTGGAAGAGCCTTTCTCTCACCACTGTCTGAGAAAGGAGGAACCTTCATAGTTCAGGCTCTTGTGCCTGAAGCTACGCTTTGTGAATGCACACCTTTTAAGCAGCCAGCTTGTAGAGTCCTGACACATAACATCCCTCTGGCAGGAAGGATGTTTTCTGTCATATGACAACTGATTCTCAAGAAGTGGAATACAGAGCTGAAATGACATGGGTTTCCCCAGCATTGTCACTGTTTCACTCCTGAGTAGTGCTACTCAGTGCTTGTCCAACCAATGTCCTGACAGCTTGTCAAAAGACTCTTTCGAAATAGCTTTCACATGATTTACTGCATCAAACAAGCTGTCTTTCCATTCCAGTTCAGGCTTGACAAATTTGTCAGTTTCTCCAATGTTTTCAGAGTTCATAAGGTCAATATTTCTGTGAAGCAACCAGTTCTGAGAGATCTGCAAAAAACCCCCTGGTGATTGCTTCAAGTGTGACCAATTTAGAAATAGTGTAAGATATTTTTAAATCTCAACAAAAAAAAAGGAGCTTGGAAGGTAGTAGGAGGGCTTCATTGAAAGTTATCTAACAACATCTGAGAGTTTGCCGTGCAGCAAAGATTTATTTCAGAAAAGTCTTACTGGTCTAGGAGAACTCAGTGCTTCCCTTGATGAAGTATTTGGTCTGTATTTGTAAGCTTTTAGAGTGTGTGTTAGAAAAATGATGAGGATAAAACCTTTAAGCAAAAAACCCCACTTATTTTGCTGGCTGGATAAACAACTTGAGTTCTGCATTCCTCAAATATTGTTATCCTTTTGAAGTTGTGTTTGCAAAGAAGTTTTCCACTTAATAGTTTTTGCTATTTTTATTTCCCTGTTGCAGAGAAGAGCAGGGTGTTAAGCTGTTACAATACATATGGCAGTAAAGAAAAGAAAAGGTAGATTAGATCTTAATAGTTCTCTCTCCTACTTCCTTTTCACACGTGATTTGTGTTATTTTAGTGAAATTGTTTTTTGCCATGTTTTAACATATGCCACAAGTTAAAAGAAGCAAAACTATCTAAGTTACTAGGGGAAAAAAACTGACGAGGAAAAATAAAAATGCAAACTTATAAACCAATTTTGACTGTATGGAGTTCTAAGGTGAAATTAAGTTTCATTCACATCATTGTACTTCATCAAATGATACAGCCTATTCACAGTAGCATTGCATGATGTGATGTAGAAATTTTGAAGGATTCAATTTTTTACTTTCTCTACTGATTTAATCTCTTTCATGAAGTGGAGAGATTGGTTCAGCTTTTTGAAAACTGCATTGACTTTTTCTGAATAACAATAGCAGGCTCTGAACAAAGACAAAGCAGATTTGTTGCTTAGCAGAGCAATATGTGTGATGTGATTTCAGGGGACAAGAAGTGGTTTTTCAGTGCTGGCCAAAGCAGCAGGACTCTTTCAATTGTTGGCAGAAGTATGAGCTTGAGATTACTTGAGTGTGTGGGCAAAGATGTGTAATATTCACAAAATCACAAAAAGTCTTTGCAGGATTTATCACACAAACAGGACTGGAAATGTGACTTTAAATCTTTTATACAATTGCTTCTGCCTCACAGTCTCAGCAGTAACCAGCACGCTTGGCTCTGCTGTGGCAGTTATATGTCAGAGAACCCAGGGTAATAACAAAACCCTTTTGTTCTTTCTACATGCATGCAAACATTGCTTGAGGTAGTTTGATTTGTGCTACCACACCTTACATTTTCTCTGTCAGCAGAGACAAGTACCAAATTTGACAAATTGAACCACTCTTGTTCAAAACACTTTTCTGGAAATAAATTTGACTGTTTCACTTGGCAGTTTTGTAAATTCCCAAAAGCTGATGTTCTGTCTGTGAGATGAAAAATACTCCAAAATATGAGAATGATTTTTGACATTCTTTGCATCCAAGACATTTGTTCCAGCCTGCAATTTGTGAAACAGTTTGTTCACAAAGGCTTCAGAAATTTCTTGTGCTTTGTGTTCACTCTGTTAATCATATTAAAAAACCTGCAGGAGGTGATCATGGCTGGTTTTGGCCAACAAGAACCATAGTGTTTTCCTCTCTATTTTCTGTTACCAAGAAGGAGTGTTGGGCAGTCTCCTGCAAAAAGGTTCCTCAGCCTGAGGTCATGATCTGTGCATTCAAAACACCTTCCAGGGGCTGAGCAGGGTAGAACAGGTCAGCTCTAAGTAGCCAGTGCAACTACATAGTTCAAGGCAGTTTGGATTTGGTTGGAGCTGCATCAGAACAGCTTTATTTATCCAGTTGTTCTCCTTGCATACATTTTTTTGCTATGTTTGTTTTTACACCAACATTTAACTAGACAGGAGAAATTCCCTGTTGATGTGTGTTATTGTATCTTATTGTGGAGCCTGTTAATAACTACTGGTCATCAGCTCCATATACTTCAGCCTTGTCCATGTAAGGTGCTGTTCTACCGATTGGTGGAAGGGTTGGCTGAACCAGCTTGGGAGCGCTCTATGATTGTGACACAGTGAGTTAGAGGATTTTATAAAATTTTATATCGATATTTCATCCAAAACATACTAGACACAAACTATTCTCTCTTTATGCGATATGTAGTGCTGTTTCTGAGTGCTGGAACACAACTGCCTATGCTAGTAAGCTTTTAGCTTTTTAGCTAGTGTTTTTGATGTGATTTTTTCATGTGCTACAAGTAACTCACCCAAAAAATTCCTGGGTATGATTTTGGAGTTGGAAGGTTCCAGTGAAGGCTGCCAGTAGATAGTTTGCATGTCACCACCAGATTTTGCAGGATAACAGCAATTACTAGTATGGAAACAAGCTTTTCTGTGCCAGCTGGTTTCAAGACCCAGGAATACTCTGAGTAAATTTAATTTGCTAGCATAATTCTCAGGTGTCTCATCTTTCTTTTCCCTTCATTTTTACTTGATGTCCATAAAACTTTGTCTGACCTCTTACAACCTAGAGTTACTAAAGCTGCATCCAGAAAATGTAAGTTGGGTCTTTCTTGCTTGGGAAACTGTCTGAAAGATCAATTAAGAAAATAACTTAAAATTTCTTTTACTGTAAGTATTTTATCCCAGATAAAACTACCTAGGTCTGGGAATTTAATATTTGTGTCCCTCATGAACCACCAGAATTCATACACTGAAGCTTTGAAAAAAAAAGTGTCAGTAGACTTTCCTGTAAATGCAATATGCAAGAAGTAAATAAAATTAACTGTGGAATTGCTTAAAGGCATACAGTAATTCATGTAGTACATTATTTTAAACTCTCTGTGGTCATAGATGCATGCATTTGATATTACTGACATTACTAGTCCTTGTGAAATCAGTAGGATATCTCAGAATGGCTTATATTAAGAACAAATACCAGTAATTGCAACAGCTTCGCATATAGGTAAAATAAAACATATCTTTTTGAAAACTTCCCATAGTCAGATGGAGCAAACTTTTCAAAATTTTTCATGTTCACAAAATAAAAAGAAAAGTAAGGGTCAGCTCTCTTAAAGGAAGTTGTGAGTTTGGCTTCTCTCTTCCCATGAAAGTTCATACAAAAAAGAAAAATACATCCCTCAGAATTTTACCTCAGGTTTTTAAAATGTAATTTACAGATTCTCATACTGTAAAACTGTGATTTCCCTCAAGGGGAAGCATCAGAGTTTCATTAAGGAACAGAGTTAAGTTATTACAAGCCCTCTGGCTAGCCTAATTTTTTTTCTTTCTTTTTCTTTCTTTTTTTTTTTTTTAAACTTTACCAGATTTCTTGACAGAAAAGTAATTGGCAGGTGTTCAGAGAGATATGGATCCAGCTCACAACATCCAAAATTAAAGCTGACAATTGAAGTAGCAGAACCTATCCTTTCTCCTTGGGAAGTTAACTTTTTTAATAATTCTGTATAGCTGTATTAAATAATACTCAGACAATAAGCTAAGACCAATGAGTAACTATGAGCCCAAACAGCTTCCTTTGAATTCTGGTGAGCTATACTCAAAGACAAATTTCTGTTTCTATGATCCTGGTAAGCCAGGAGCCAGTTCAACTTTTCTTATGAATAAGAGTAGCTTGAGGTTATCCAAATTTACACAGCAAATCCACTATTCCAGCACTCAAACTGTTTTGCCAGTTCTAAGGCTACTCTAGTGACCTTCTTTCACCATCAGTAGTACTGTTGTAGTATAAAGAAAAATAAAAGATAAGATAAATAGAAAGTTGCAATAGTCCGATAGTTGAAAAAACTGGCAGAGCTGGAGGAAAGAGGATTCTTTTAAATGTTATTCCATTATTGGGCAAGTATTAGCATGTCTCTGCCACAGACTTGGAGAGCAGCTGGGGGAACAAGAGAGAATGAAGCAAAACTGATAGGAAAATCTCACTACATAGCTTGAATTATCTTGAATTTTGTCAGGTGGAGATTCCCTCTGCCAAACTATTTGCAACACTTCAGTGCTATATGCATGTTAATGCTGATCAGAGCATTTAGTCAACTTGTTTGATAAACACATTTGAGGGAGGCTCAGTGATATTTCTGAAAAAACTGTGGTGATCCATCCCTGCTTTGCTGGATGGTACCTTGTTTACTTATCGATTGTGTAATAGTATTTCCTTTTCCATTCACGGATTCAGTGAAGAATAAGAATTGATCATTTTTTATTGATAAATAACTTGATACTGCTGGTCATAAATTTAGCCATTTCTTTTTAAAATCCATCAGGAACATTTGATTGTAAGACTCACTAGTGTTGACAATTTCACATCCTGACTACAGGGTATGTAAAGAAATAGCTTGGAGTAGCCTTTGAAAAAAAACAAACAGTGACAGCAAAGCCACCAATTACTTCAAATGCCAAGCTTAGTTGTTTATGAATTGTATTATAAAACAGAAAGCAAGGGGGTAGAATCAAAGAGCAAGAAGGTCTCTTTCCATCTATACTAGGTTTTTATTAATTTTAAATTTAACTAACATTAATCATGGGTGAAACAGGCAGGATGAGCAATGCTGTTGCATCAGGAGGGAAATGTGAAATATATGGTTTGTGCACTTTCTGCCTTCCCAGGAACCAGTTGGCATCATAATCCAAGCACTATTTTTTACAATACCAGGATCAATACTGAAAATAGGAGAAGTAATAAGCAGCTTTAATTCTTCCCATAAAGTCAGAACACCATCTCCCAAATAATAAATAGGCTCAACAATTGCTCTGTTTTCCAGAATGCTACTTATCCACAAGGACCTATTTAATTATTTCTTTGGTTTTATGGATCTGTCTACAGTCATTTACTTTTCCTTCACAGTCGGTTACCCAAGGTAATTCTGACTCTAATGAGACTGGGATGTTTTGCTGCAGAAGTAGGAGGACGGCTTACAGAGGCCCTACTGAGAACATTTTCCTCTTGCTAACAGAGAAAAACTCTTCTGCTGAGGCTCCTTAGTGCCTTAGTGCCCTGACGTGCCTCACCTGGGAGCCCCACCCACTCACCCTGTCCATGGCCGGGAGCCCCATTTCACCTCAAGCCTGGGCCGTTAGTCTTTACCTTACCTGCCTCTCTCCAGCCCTGTCCACTGCCGTTCCTGACCTGTTGAATAGATTTCCTGGACTGACACTATACATGACTTGTTACCTCATCTTTGTCCAGTCCATTGGACTGTGGGTGGGACCCATTGTGATGGACATCCCTGCTCTGCTTACCCTGCTCAGATACTGTGGGTCTGTACCCTGCTGGTGAAGACACTGTGGTGCTGTGGTTAACTGGAGCTGTGGTTTGCCCTTCCTGTGGAGCAGCCTGCCTCTTGCTGCTCCCCAGCAATAGTTTTGGCAAGGAATGGGGCTTAGTCTTGGGGACCTTTGTCAATTCAGTGGCTATTCCAGTCTTGTGAAGCTAAATTCCACAGGTTGCATGGCCTACAACACCCTAGATCTGCTCATACCCCCAGAGCAGCTGAGTTGCCAGTGCACTGTTCAGCCTCATCATGAGGGCTGAGGGATCTGAACTGGAACACCCCCCAAATCCCACATCTGTCCTTTCATTTCAAGATGAAAACTCTGCTAAATTCTGTTCCAATGGTCTATTACTTCTGTGATTTATGATTATAAAATTGTTTATCTTAGGCACCAAATACCTCATAAAAAGGCATCTATATCAAGTTAGCACCCACTAATATCAGTAATAAATACTTATTGTTTCAATGGGAACATAAGCTAAAGTTTTCTGTCCTTTTGAAGACTTCATCTGTACTAGCAGTCATGTAATCTCGTAGTTTAAATGATCAACCAGATGGTTGTGGTAGCGTAGAGGGGGCTGAAATAGAGTTTTCTGAATAATCTGCCCTGAATCTGAAGAAGAACCTTAATTTGGATGGGATAAGTGCAAGGACGAATGTGTACTTGTATCTTTTAACCACGCGATCTATGTGCAATAACTGCTGTCGCATAACAAACAAAAAAATGTGCTCAACATAAAAGCTAAGCATGCAGTCATCCTTCAACAGACCTGCGTTTAAAAGATAAAATCAAACAGACGAAGCTACTGGAAGGAGTAAGCAGATTTTAAGACAGGTGTTCTATTGAATTTCTTTGCTGAATGGTGAAAACAAATACGTAAAATTTGCACATTCTCCATTTGCTTTTGATGATATTTTTGCATTTCAGCCATTTTGTTTTAACTATTTTGACATCACTTCCATCTCAGCATCATTCCTGTTTGCTGTTGCTTAAATATACTCCTTGAGACAATAAACTGAATCAATGATCCTAGCTAGGCTATATGGGAAAATGATTAATCATAACTAAGAATTATATTTTGGAAGAAGTAGCTCTCCTCAGACTAGGGGCTGGAAATGTTGCATGGTACTAATGTTGTTGGATTGTTACTTTATTTCTTAATTACCTCTGAAAAAATAGGCAAATCTTTCTTGTTGTCAGGAAGCTCTCTCATCATAAGCGTATGGCACATAGGGGCCCACTTCACACAAAGCATGAGAATACAAAATTAGCATTCTAATCTCCATTCTTTAACCATTTTATTATAGTCTCTGCCTGTTACACCTTAAAATATTGCAACTTTTCTTTGGAAATTTAGTAGTAGCACATAGGAAGAAAATATGTAAATGCTTCCATCATCTGGCTTTTAGTTAAAGCTTTGAATGTTATTTAAACATATATTTTTATTACTTCATTTGATTTTTACTGTTCTATTTTAGAACATTGCCAATAATGCTGTGAGCCATTTTTGTATGAGTAAACAATGTTTGTTGGGTTTTTTTTTTTCCTTTATTTTGTTCCTAATTATTTTCTTTGAGTTTTGGCAATCAGCTTAAAATTCTCATTCCAAATTTTCAGAGGGATCATGTTAAAAGAAAGCTGTGTTAGATTATTGGGGTTTTCATTGAAAGAAATAGAAACTCTGTCTCTGAACCTACAGCACTGACTGAAAGCATTCATGAGAAAAAATCAAATCACTGCAGTCCATTCCTTTCTTCTTTGGTTGTTGGAAAGGAGAGAATAAATAAAACAGATGCACAAGTATTTCACAGTCTGAGGAGGCAGAAAGGACACTTGAACAAGGAGAATGTCTCAGCCTTGCCCTAATCCACTTAACAAGTTTCAGTTTCCTAGAACGGTGGTTTGTTTCCTGTTTCTATTGTTCCTTAAATATCCTTCCCAACCCATCTCATCCCAGCCCTATGGGGATGAGGATGACTAGCTAGAAATATTAGATTGTTTAAATTTTTATTGTAGTATGTCAGCATACTTTTTCCATTAGTAATGTCAGAATTTATTATCTGTAATTAAAAGAATTAGTCAGAAAAGGAGAAATTTTTGAAGTTGACCGTAATTTTAAATGTTTTCTCATTAAACAGTTATAGTTTCCCAGTATGGGTATCTGAGTACAAAAGAAACACCAACAAACTGGAGAGAATCCAGTAGAGGGTTACTAACATGTTTATGGGCCTGGAGCATATAACATAGGAAAAGGGACTGAGAAGCTGAATTTGGTAAGTCTAAGGAGGTCTTCCCGTACTGAAATGGGGTTAGAAAAAATAGAGCTAGACTATTCTTGGAGGTGCACAAAAAGGTTCCAACAGTGAGAGCTACTAAGTACAAGAACAGGTTGCACAAAGAGGCTACAGAATCTCAACCAGGCAAGTCCTTGAGCAACCTGCTCCAACCTTGGAAGTTAGCTCTGTGCCAGGGAGCAGCATGATCAGGCTGCTCTGCAAGAGTTGCTGTCTAATCATGCAGGGATGGGGTTAAGAAAGCCCAGGCTCAACTGGAATTGAATCTGGCAAGGGATATGAAGGACAAAAAGAAAGGATTATGCAAGTTCATAAACAGCATAATAAAGAAAACCTGTCCCCAGTGCTGAATAGAGAAACTGCTAACAAAGGGCATGGAAAGAAGACCAAGGTACTCAGTGCCTTCTTTAGTTCAGTCTTTACTGGTAAGACCAGCTTTCAGGAATCACAAGCTCTTGAGGTGAGAGGAAAGTCTGGAGCAAGGAAGAATTACCCTTGATAGAGGAGGACCATGTTAGGGAGAACTTAAACTAAACATACAGAAAGCCATGTGGCCTGATGGGTTGTGACCACAAGTGCTGAGTCACTAGAAGCACAAGGTAAAGCACTAGAAGGTGAATGGGGTAGTCAGCATGGATTTATGATTTTTGTATCATGCTTAACCAACCTGATAGCGTATACAATGAGGTGACTAGGTTGGTGGGTGAAGGGAGAGCAGTGAGTATTGTTTACTGTTACTTTAGTAAGGCTTTTGACACTGTCTTCCCTAACATCCTCATTGATTAGCTGACAAAATATGGCTTACATAAGTGGACAGTGATGTGGATTAAAAACTGGCTGAACAGTCAGGCCTAGAGAGTTGTGATCAGTAGCACAAAGTCAATTTGGAGGAAAGTCAGTAGTGGTGTACCTCAAAGGCTGATCCTCGGGCCAATATTATTTAACATCTTTTAATGACTTGGATGATGGGACAGAGTTATCAAGCTTGAAATTGACACAAAACTGGGAGGAATGGCTGACACACCAGATGGTTGTTCTGCTGTTCAGAGGGACCTGGACTTGCTGGAGAATTGTTCTGAGAGGTATCTCACAAAGTTCAGCAAAGGGAATTTCAAAGACTTGTATCTGAAGATGAATAACCCCAGGTACCAACCAATATAAATATGGGCTGTCCAGCTGGAAAACAGCTCTGCAGAGAAAGACAGTGAAGTCCTGGTGAACAACAAGCTGACAATGAGCCAGCAGTGCAGTCTTGCAACAAAGGCCAACAGCATTCTGGACTGCGTTAGTGTTGTCCCTTGGCTAGCAGCCAAACACCCATGCAGGTGCTCGCTCACTCCTCCCATACACATACATGGTGAGACAGGGGAGAAAAATAGGAGAAAAAACAGAGCAAGAAAACTCATGGATCAAAATAAAGACAGGGAATTCACTCACCTGTTACTGTCACAGGCAAAACAGACTTGACTTGGAAAATTTTAACTCAATTTAAAACATTTATATACTGATCCAATATTGGGAAGCAAAGAAAAACATTTAAACACTTAAAGAAAACAACTTTCCTCCACCCTTTCCCATGCTCAACTTCAGACACCTCTACTTCCCTTTTGCTGATCTCCATTCACCTCAGTCCCTTTGTTGAGACAATGGGCATTGCAGGAGGTTGGGGTCACTACATAGCGGTTTCTTTCTGCAGCAACTTGTTCCTTACTCTGTTTTTGCACTGTGTCTTCCTTCTTAGAGGTTTCCTCTGCACTGGCAGTGATCCTTCACAGGCTCCAGTCCCTTCAGTGATGTACCTTCTTTAGCATGGGTTCTTCATGGTCCATAGGCTCCTCATGGTTCTACCTTCTCGATCATGGGCTTATCTACAAGCTGCAATCCCTCTGCGGTGTTACCGTCACCACTGTGGAACACTTTCTACTGCTCTGCTCTTGTTGTTCCCTTGTCTTGGTGTTTACTGCCCTTTCTTAAATATGTTGTCACGGAGGTGCCAGCAGCTTTGCTGAAGGCCTCATCTGTTTCCTGTGATGGGTCTGCTATGGAGCTGGCTGCAACCAGCTGCAAGCAGCACAAGGAGCCCCTTTCCTTCTCCCACAGAGACTACCCATGCCATGCTTCCTGCTCTCAAAACCTTAGCATTTATATCCTTGCCAGCAGGTCAAGGTAGGTGATCCTTCCCCTCCACTCAGCACTAGTAAGGCCACACCTGGGTTTCTGTGTCTACTTATGGGTTCCCCAGTATAAGACAGAGTTGGACATACTGAAGTATGTCCAGCACAGGGCCATGAAGATGATTGAGGAACTGGAGCATCTCTTATATGAGGGAGGGCTGAGAGAGCTAGGACTATTCATCCCGGAGAAGAGAAATCGCAGGGGGAATCTTATCAATGTTTGTAAATACCTGATGAGAAAGAGCAAAAGACAGAGCCAGTGACCAGAATCAGTGGTGCCCACTGACAGGACAAAGGCAATGCACACAAATTGCCTTTTGCAGATAAATTGTTCCCTTGCAGACAATGGACACAGTTCCTCAGAACTCAAATGAGAAGAGGAGAGCAGATCTGGTGATGGTAACCAGGTTAATCAAGTGATCACCAGAGAAGTCTGTAGTGACAAAACATGTTTGAGGTCAAGCCAGAAAGTCAAGCCAACAAGGCCAGGATAAACAACCTGCATACATTATATCTCAAGGAAGGATGAAAAGCAAGGGCTTGAGGTTAAATGCAGCTTGTGAGCCAGTGCACATGGAGTGCATGATTAGAAAAGCCAGATGGGGCTCCTCACTGCTCTTTTTCACAATTTAGTCTTCTTCATAGAAATCTGAACCAGGGTTTCACAGCTGTGCTATATCATAGCTGACTTTGACACAAGCAGCTGATCCTTGGGCAAAGAGGTTGCAGAGAACGACAGTTATGAAGTGGTCAGGGCAATTAGAGCCTTCTGGTGCACATATATACCTGCTTGGAGGAAGTGACTGGACAAGATGATGTCCAAAGGTCCTTTCCAACCTGAATTATGTTATGATTCCATGACGGATAAGTCAAATCCTGTTTTTTTCTTCTCCAAGTAGATTATTTATGTTTGTTAAAGTACATTCACAGCCTGTCCTTGTTGATGACAGTTTAATTGCTCCAAGATCAGAAGATGAAAAACAATGTGTCGTTTCTGAGTGGTAAATTCTCCTCCATTCTGGGAGGTGGAATCTGGGGTCTAGTAAATATGTCTCATAGACCATATGCATGAAAGGACCAAGGCCATGTAATCCATTTGCTACTATCTTCAATACAAGATCAATTAGAGATAAAGCATTTTTGAAAGTGGCATGATTGACCACTTAAAAACCTCTAGTGATAATGACACCTGAGCTTACACGGGCAGTATTCATCATCTTTATTGTTATGAAGTGTTTCCTTACTGTCTACCTTAAGTGTGTCTTTCTGCAACTGAAGCCCATTATTCCTATCCATTGTAGAAATAGAAAACAAATGGCTTCCTTTCTTTTTTTAACAGTGTTTATGTATTCAGAGACTGCAAGTATGTCCATTCTTTTTTTTTGTTTGTTTATTATTTGTAATCTAAGTAATCCTATGTCATTCAGACTTTTTGCAGATATGGCATGCTTCTAGATAGTCTCATTATTCTCTCATTTCTTTGTCTGGTCTGTCTGTTTTTTTTCATGACTGAACAAACTAGAAGGCTTAATTCACATATTTTGGAAGTTATACTTCTGTTTACTTGAAAAAGAGGTGCTATAAATTGACAGTGAAGTAGCAGAAGCTTTTAAAAAATACATTAATACTATTCGAATTGCAGAAAATCAATCACTCGGCACGAACTAGTGTTCATGTGGTGAAAGTGTGTGCTCCTTAAAATAGGTATGTTTTCTATTTCTTGCTTTCTCACACACATATATGTGCATGTACCAGTCATTCTGTTGTATTTTAAGTTAGAATTCATCACATTCTCTTTAGGTACTTTTATAATGTAGATATCCACAGCAGATATCCCATTACCATCAAAGAAAAACACAAGAATTATTAATCTGATTTATTTTGAGATACCTTATCTAGCATGAGACATACCACAATCTAGATTTCCCATTTTTTCACCACTGATTATAAAATGATTCTGAATTACTGACTTACATATAGACAGTGAAGGAATTTGCACATGGTCAGAGGCATCCCATCTATGCTTCTGATTATTTCCAACACACCAGTAACTAACAATAATACTTATCCATAAAGGTCAAGGTAATCAATAAGCGTCTTTTCCCTAAAGGCAGTATTTATTTGCAGGCCATTTAGTAGTCATGCTACAATGCTGTTACTAGATGCTGTTTGTTTTGAATAGCTTATGTAAGCTAGTATTATTGCTGCTTTCCCAGGCCTCTTTCTCACATCTACAATTCAAAAGATTTTTATGTATAATGTTTAATAGTTTCCTACTGACGCTGTAATATATTTCATGTATCCAAAAAAACATAGGTCAGATTTTCTTTACATCCATGTATTGCACACCACCATTCAGTCCTAAGACTTTTCCATAAAATGTAAATAAGCAGTCCAAACAAGATGAAGCAGTGTTCTGCTTTAAATCCTTTTCCCTTGGTCTTAGAAATTTGTGGATAATTTATGAACCATGTCTTTGAGCTTATATTAGGTATTTCATGCTTCTTTATTGCACAAAAAAGTTATGTTTTGAAATGATAGACTGCTTTCCTGTTCACATTTCTATCTCTATCATTGCAATTCCAAAATGAAGAGGCTTTTAATTGATAGCTTGCATCCTCTCACCCTTGACCTAGCTGGTGCTGGTTTGCCAGCTTGCTGCCTTTCTCAGTAGTTTTGTCAATACCTTTCCTACCAGGTCTGTTAACAACCAACTGACTCTGAACAGCACAAAGTCAGAGGGGGTAATATTCTCTCTTGCATTCAGTAACAACATGTACCTTACCATATAGTAAAACTGAAATGCACAGAAACTGAACTAAAAAGCATGGGCTGTCAGTAAAATACTGTCACTTTATACTTACTAGCTTCTAAGAGCCCAAATTTCTAAAAAAATCACTCTGTATGGAGGCTTTTTTTTTTTTTCAAACATAATATATTTTCTATCTTTTTAATTTAGTCCTCTTCAGTAACTACTGCATTTCATCATTTAACTCAGAAATTGGATGCCTTAGGGCTTGACTTTATCATGCACTAATAAAATGAAGAGAAACAGACCTTTAAAAATAATTGCCAAAATAGAGTCTGTCAGCAAGCATTAGACTTAGCTGTGGCATTGGCTTGAAAAGGTTATTTTGCCTTAGAATTCATTAAACATTTATTAGCTTCACCTTGGGTAAAAATGCAGTTGTTTACATTATCTGCAAATTTGTATAGACACACTTGTAAATGAATTTAGAAAGGAGCACCACATTCATAGCTGTATACATTCCTTATCTATGATTTGACAAATAAATAATAAAAATGTTCTATTAGCAATTGGCCAGAGGTAGAAAGGTAGGGTATTTGGGGAGCAGTACCCACTTCCTTAATCTGCCTAATAAAATGTGCTGCTACTCATTTGATTTGTTTTGTCTTCCTTCTGCCTCAAAATCTTTCCCTCCACAAGCAATGCAGATTACCTCAGGGGAACAGTGTATGAAAGTAAAATGAATCTGGCTTTCCCCATACTTACCAATAAGAGAAGATGACCTAAACCAATAAGGAATGTCTCTGCTCTGATCAAGAGAGATTTGTGAAACTGAAAGTCTTAACAAAGTCTGTTTTTAGAAAAATCTTGCTGAGGGCAAGTAACATTCAGGGGGCTTTCTTTGGCACCTAGGATAGGTTTTTGCTGGAATGTGAACAGGTTGTTGGACCATGCAACACAGTCATTAAGGAAGTTTACTCACCAGAACTTGTCACTTAATTCGATGTCAACATTTTGAACTTCAGAGTTCCTCAGGTCTGTAAACTTAAACTCCTACTTACACACAGGAACAGTCCAGTGTGGGGAAACCAGTGCCTAGCTCATGGCCAGATTCACTGGGTTAACCAGTGGACAGAAAGACTCTGAGCACAGCAAATGCAAAAAATTTGGGAAAGAGAAAGAAATGAATGCTGAAATGCAGTATAAGAAATCTGGAATCCAACCTGAGTTCTCAGGACTATTTCAATATTCTGCATAATATAAATGAATAAATAGTCATAGGATTTGTGACAGCATTAGTATTTAAAGTTGATTCTGGACCTTGAAACAAATTCCTCCATACTATTTTCTCATGCTTGACTCAGTTTTATTTACTCTAGTGATCTCCTTGTAACATTATTTACTTAGTGTTTCCTCAGCACTTTTGTTTCTAGCTATCTTTAATAAGAGATATCTTTTAGAAGTTATGTTTTATTATTCTTGCCTATCTGCCACTTGTGAAATATGTTTTATGTCCTATGGCACTAAATCAGATTTTTCTGTTTTGTTCCTTGCAACAAAACTTCTGTTTTGTTCCTTCCTTTTGAGCTTTTTTACTGCCCTTAACCAAATTTTCCAAGTAGATTATGTTTATTCTATCAATGCTTGTGTTTCTAGCACATTTTTCCTGTAAATCTTACTATTTTCCTCCTCTTGCAGTCCTTCTCTTTCCTGTGTCCTTGATTGCCTGATTTTCCTTTTTCTTTGTACTGAAATCAGGAATGGACACTACAGGATTTTTTAGAACTTTCTTCAGTAATTTAGCAATTGAAAAGTTTGTCTTATCTGTGTATTTTCCCAGCTACTTACATAGATTTCATCAGTTGAGAGAATTAATCCTTAAATAAATTCTCCCAGTGCTAAGACATTCTCAGCTTTTCACATGATAGAACCACCTTTTCATATCCTGTCCTTACTTCTCTAGAAAAAAAACCTCCTTGGCCTGCATTTCTGTAAGCTTCTTCTGCAGATCTATGTAATCCTCCACACACTCTTCCCATGGGATACTGGCAGTCATGGACTGCAGTGTAAACGACAGTTTGGTGTGACAGTGTGCTCCCCTTGCCCCCCTGCATCCCCGTCCGTGTGTGTCCCCCCCCAATCTTTATTTCCCATAAACCAAGGTTCAAGTGATAACCACCAGTGGTAACCATAATGGATGCTCTCTGGTCATGTTAGCTGCATCTGGCTCAGAGGAGATGGATAACAACACAACAGCCAAGGGCTAACTTGCTCCAACAGCGGAGGGCTTGCTGAGCTTGCACCAACCGAAATATGGCCAGTATGCAAGTATGACTGACTATAGGTCAATCACGTTACTCCATAAACAGTAGACGGTTCAGGGGCCCATTGAGCTCTCCTGAAACGACAGCAGTCTGCACGCCAGGAGTAGGGATGCCTTTCAAGGTTACTCCTTGAGGCTGAGAGATTCCTTGCCATAAGAGATCCTTGATAAGTGACTAATAGCATGCTAAACTGCAAAATCTTAGCTAACTGATATAAAAGATTGATTGCACATATATAATTCTTTAGACATAAACCATTGATCAAGTCTGGGACTAGGATTGGCTCTAGATGCACCTAGACTCCTCTCTGAGTAGGAGTTTAGAAAGCAAGGGGGTCTTTTCTGAACCTTGTGACTCAACGGGAGGGTTTCCCTGACAGCTTTGTGTGACCCGGTCCGCTTATCAAGTGAACCTCACTATCAAATCCTGTTAAATGAATGTTGCATTAACCTTTGAACCTTGTTAATTCACTATTTTATATCAATAAATATATTATTACATCTCTCTTATGACTGAAGTGCATAACTCACTCTGACCCTCTACCTGTGACATCAGGACGCCCATTGTAGTTACCTTTCTCTTCAGCTCCTTCATCTACAAATGCATATCCTCAGTCATGGCAAGCAACAAGTAATTTTAGAAACATTACAGTGACAGGCTGAAAAATTATTTCTAAATATGAAGTTTCACTCACATAGGTATGCTTCTGCCAAGTGGCAGTGTTCTTCATGATCTTCTCCTATCCAGATTTCTTTCTGTCTACAGAACTCCAACACTAAATCCTTTTGGTTCTTATACCTTCTTGAGTGATTTTTTTTTTTTACCTTTCTTTTCTTTACATTTTCCATAAATTAGTATAGCTGTCATTTAGGATGGGCAACCTGACCATCAGCTGTGGTGAAATGCAATAAGTTTTATACACATTCTCAGCTTTCGAGACATAGTCCCTCTCTGCAAAATTCCTAAGCTTCAAGCTTAGGAACAAGTTACCAATACTGTTAGCTGTGACCGGACAAATCACCAGGAAATAGAAGAGAAACATTTTTTTGTCACCAAGGAATAAAGCCCAGGTTCTTGTACTTACTGGCAGTCATTTCATTTGAGGACTTTAATGTCTTTAACGAATGTCCAAATTAATATGCATAATAAAATAATTAAACATAATAATATTTTACATCCACATCTGTATTTATCTCTTCTAAGTCGTGTGTTGTTCTTTAAATAAATAAAAAATAATTGAAAAGTAGCTAAAGTTTACAGGAATTTCTTGAAATCAGATGCAAAAGCTAGTTTTTTTAATACATTTCTCTGTTTTAACATTAAGGCACATAGTGAAAATGTCTCAGTGTTCTCTAGAGGTCATAGCTGTACCTTTTCTTTAGGTTTTATTGCAATGATCAGTTTCTCCGTTTACTGCAAAAGATTGGAGTGCACATGACATCATAATTATACGCTATTTGATACAGTGACAAAACCTTTCTAATCCAGTTATCCATCATGTCTATGGACTAAAACTTACACAGCATGTAAACACTGCAAAAAAACATGCTTCTGTCCTTTAAATTGTAATCTGTATTAAACTCATTGGCACCTGCATCACATGGGTACAAATAAACAATGCGAGTTTGTATATAGTACTACTGCCGTAACATTATAATAAGCAGAGTCTCTTCTGCTAAAGCAGTTTAGAGGGGTGGCATTGATCTAATTGCAGGACACTTTAGCCATTAAAAAGACTTACAAAGTGTGCTCAGCCTCCTCTGACCACTGTTGCGAAGGACTGCCACCAGAGTGTCTTTCTGTTCGTATTTGTTAGTACACAGGTATGCCATATCCATCAAAACCATATTAAGATCTCTCATTCTTCAGCAGGTGTAAGTTGCAGTGATATATCTTTGCCCATGTCAATTGTATCCCTTTTAAAAATGTTGTGAATATGACCTGTGACAGAATTTTAAGTCAAACTCTACAGGATTTTAGTTTGTTAAGTGATTTACCCTAGGCACACAATTTGACCAAATTAATGTTTTTGAAACTGTTCTTTGAGGAAAACCTATTAAGATAATAATTCACACTGTGCTTATTGGTGTGGTATGTCTGCTCCTTGCCTGACAAGCAGGAAATAAAAGGAAAAGGAAAGAACTGATTGAAGAAGCTTCTTTCAGCTTCAGCAGTGTGCATGCACAGTTATCTGTCTTTATGCCATCTAGTTTGCTCCACTGTCTGAAGTCAACAGAAAAACATTCAATGTGTGTGATTTTTCTGTGAAGGGGAAGAATAGATGAAATATGGTTTATGCCAGTTCTGCACTATACAGTATTATACCCCTTTGACATGCCTCAGACAAACTAAATGGAAATTACACTTTTGTAGCTCAGGGCAGATACAATTTCAGAAGATAGGAGGCATATCTTGACAGCGCAAGGCTTGAAAGATGTGTGAGCATTCTTTTGAGAGTCTTCAACCTTCTGGAATTAACATAGTAAGTATTATAATAGGTACATCAGGTTAAAAGAGTAGAAAAGATTTCAGCCCTTGTAGTCTACCCTGTAGTCTCTCACAGAGGTAAGCCTTTTACACATACAGCAGTAAGCCTTTTACACATAGTGTGCAAGTAGGGACAGAAGGGGACAATAACACTCCAACTAGTGGGTTTTGCAGTTCCGAAAATTTAAAAAAAACTACCCTCCTTTTGAAAAATCTCATCCCAAGCATTTCAAAGCATCAGTTCTTGGTTTTCTCCTTCCTCAATGTTGCCATAGCCATGACCCTGTGATGCACTAAAAACCAAACTAGGGATTTCCAGGCATGTGATCATGAATCAGTACAACTTGATCTTAACTGTCTGTTGTAATAACTCTAAATACTATGTAGATCAGGCACAGAAAGCAATACCTAACATACATTGCCCAGTGAGTTACAAGAAAACATAACAGAAAAAGCAATTATTCATAACTTGTGTCATTATCTTTGCAGAATTGTGTTGACTGGTGCATTCATGCCAACAGCATGACAAACTTTCCACATTTCATAGCTAAGAAGCAAGTTTGTGATGTGGCTGTCATGTAGAAAAAAGCACTGTATCTGCTGCCTTCCTTTTTGGCAGCAAATCTCATAGTGACAGTGCAAAAGATTTGACAGAGGGACTGGCATGAAAATAGCATCATGATCTCTCTAGGATGGTTTTGGAAAACACTGAGATAATTTTGAAAAATCTCTTGGTTTACAGATTGCTGCTTTAATCTTCTGGTATAAATGTAAATATGTCTCAGACAGTGTTAATCCCGTTGAAAAGGATATTCTGTATAAAACCAGGTTAGAAAAAAATGTAAGAAGCTTGCTCTGTGTTTGGCAGTAAGAACAAAGTACCTTGAACTATTGCTACACACTGCTTGTGTATAGGAATGCATGACACTTGAAAAAGATATCTCTGGATTTTCTGAACAGCTAAAAATTACTGTATGTTACTTGGAGGATTTAGTGGCAGAATAAATTAATTTTCTTTAATAGACAGTCAGTAGATCTGTATTATACTTTGTACTTCTACAAATACTAAAGTGAACTAAATGGAAAATTAAAAATTTAATTTTGCCTGGCTTACATTTCTGAAAGCAAGTATTTTAGCCTTTGTCAGTAACGACTGTACAAAAGGAGGGACAAGAAGGTAATTAAGGTCCACCTTTAACAATGAAATATGTTTTCCGTCATCTTTCAAGAATTCAGAAATTGTCCAGTAAAATTCCTCACTGTATAGATTCAATTTTAAGAATTCAGAGCAATAATTTTTTATAAATTTGCTATAGTCACCAAGTAATGACTATTGTTGATGGAGGACTGAGCACTCCCAAAAGGGATGCTTGCATTAAAGTAGGTGGCTTGATATTTCCTTGACAACTAGTGAAAACATTAATTAAAAACATGTTATTTGTTAAAAAACACAGATTTGTACATGTGAATTCTGTGGATAAACATTTTCTATTAGCCTGGAAAATGGTATGAAGCTAACTTCATTGACACTTTAATAGGATATGTCTCACCTAACTTTAGTTATATGAAAATTACATGTTTAGCCTAAGGTGGTTGTCTAGATAGCTCTTTAGTCAGTGGAGATATTTTGAGAGTGTGGGTCATTATAACCAGAAATAGATTTCTAATACAGAATGGGATTATTTTCTCTCTGGATGTGCTAATTTTTCTCCAAAGGTTAGAGAACAATAACAAGCCCAGACTAGGCATGTAGTTAAGTGAAGGAAATCCTACCACTAAATGAACAAAACTCACTTTTGGTTAAACTAAAGGAGAGGATGAAATTTGAATTTAATTAACTGACTTTCCAAAATGAGATTGAATATCTATTGTCCTGAGATATTTATTCACCACAAGTACTTAGTTAAATGATTTCATTAATATGTATTTAATGAACACTGAAAATGAAATTCTGCCCTATGATAAACAAAACGTAGGATCCACAAGTTCTGTAAACTGAAACTGCTTAATGATGGAGAAGAGATACAAAACTTCTGCACTAGCACATGCTGAACAGTGCTTTCCCACTTGTAGTCAGATGATGAAATCCATCCCATCAACTTCAAAGCAGGTAATATTTTATCCCCATTATCCCCACTTTCCACCACAGAAGAAGAAAGCCCATCAGAATATACACTAAATTATGTCAAATTATACTCAGTCCTTTCCCAGTGAGAAGCAGGGAAGCTGAAAGAGCAGCAATGCTTTGAAACAGATGAGAACTGAGAAAAAAAATCTTTACTAATGACACACCAGTTTGTTTCAGGTGTCTTGAGCCTTCCTTTCTCTCCATTGTACCCAGAGGAGATAAAGAAGGATGACTGAAGGATCTCATTTTCCCTCCCTGATTCCTAGGCCTGCTCTGTACCAGTCTTTGTGTGGCATAGTTTAACCTTGGGCCTGAAATGATCTGTGCGAGTTGATAATGGTCTTTAAGAGACTGTTAACCAGTCAGAAATTGCATTAGCATTATAGCCTCCCAACATCTTTCCACATAAAGCAGGTAGCCTGCAGAAAAATGAAGAGATGGCTATATAGTCATATATCTGCATGATACTGAGAAAATAGATGGAACAGAACAGACTATTGTCTTTTATATCCACATCTGTTGCAATTTCCCTTAAACTGAAATACTTCAAAATGCATTTATAATACATTTCTCCTGTATGTCTTCTTTTGTTCAAAATAACAACATGGAGTAGGAATGGCTGATCACACTTGTGATATACCATAGAACATTAGAAGTTGTTACCTCGTTCAGATAATAATGGATATTTTAGCCTATTACAAATATTATATTCAGTCATGCAGTTGCCTTTTCCTCTAACTGAAAATAAACTGACATTATCAAATGGCAGAAAGGATAAACCAGAGAGACTGCAACAAGTTATTTAGCCTGTGTTAGAACCTCAAATCCAAAGGAAGACCACTGAGTGGCCCCTGGCTGCTTGCTGTAATTCTTATTCTCCCACAGAGAAACACTGCAAGTAATTTTTATCTTGTCCTCCAAATCCTTATTTTGATTTTCTGATGAAAATTAAATAACTCAGCATTTAGACAACTCTTTCTTAAAAAAAATACTAACCTAGATTTGGCACCCAGGGTTTACCGATTGTGCTAAAGGTCATGAAACTGAGCCACATGGAAGCACTGATCCATCTGCATGTGCAGAATCAGTTTTCTTTTTCTTTTTTTTTTTGTGTCTCTATGTGTGTGGGTTTCTTTTTTTCCTTCTTTTTTCCCCTTAGTAGATCTTATTTTACAGAGTATTCTCCCTCTGCCTGATGTGTCAAAATCCAGACACTATGTACCAGTTGCTGTGATTATGACATTAAAAATAAAATTTCTGACTCCTCAGCTGCAGTGGGGTCAGCTCAGGAATCTCTAGTGAATGATGAATATATAAAAGGTTTGAATATAGTGTCTATTTATTCCATAAGTGTCACAGTATTTCCTCATAATTAAATCCATTGGGCATTCCCCCTTTTTTTTTTTTTAAAAAAAAAAAAAGCTTTACTTTACAGTTAATTTTTATACATATTTGGAACAAAAAATAACATTGATTGATTTCCTTTGACTGGCAGAGGAGGAGCTTTAAAAGTAGAAATGGGGTGCTAACATCACCCCTTCCCTCCCATTCATGATCTTTTAAAAGGAATTTCGTGATCATCATTACAACACTGCCCCACAGGGATGCTGATGTTTGCACATAATAAGGAGTTGCAAGCAGTACTGTAGATAAATCTCTGAATAGAGAGAAAATGCAATATAAATGAAAAAGAGGGAACTCTGCTAGAAATGCACGATAACATAGTGGACTGGTTTTGCTGCTGTTTTAAACCAGATAGTCTTAAGTTGAATAAATAAAAATTATTGGAGAGAAAATGTAGAGACAAACATATACATGGATACCCTATAAATGAGATTTTTACTAAAGAGAGAACTTTCATATTTATTTCTTTATGATTGAAATAGTGCCAAAAGTTAATGAACAGAAGAAGGAACTTCAAGAGACATCAGAGCTAAGAGCAGCATTGTTGGAATTGATCCAGACCCTGGCCTGCAGCTTTCTTCTTTTGACTCACTTTCTTTTATACAACAACTATACAATAATTTTGTTCCTACTTCAACTTTCATAGTAAGACTGGGAACTATTTCTAAAACTGGACTGAAGTCAGTGAAATAATGAGAGAAAAAATTGAAAGCCTTCAACATAAGTTGAAAGTTCAGGCTGGCTTCTTGTAAGACTCTTGTAATGGACTTCAATAGGCATTGGAGCTGCCTAACATGATGGAAGATGAGTGTTTTCTATAACATTTTCTGAGAAACATTAAGTATGTATCTACTGAAGAGAGATGCTCTGTGCAGTGATTACATTTTGTCCTGCTGCATGTGGGAATTTTGTGGCAAAGAATTTACTCTTTAATTTCAAAGTCAGTGGAGGTATTTTGAGGGTTCCTCCCAGGTAATGGAGAGACATTTGGCCCCTTACTATCCTTCTTCTTCTGTCTGTCAGCTCTCCCAGCGGCATGCCACACGGGTTGCAAATGGAGTCTGGCTAATAACTGTCCTAGTGAGTTAATCAGTGGATGACAGTGTGGAAATGTGTTATCCTCTGTCTTGTTTCATATTCCAGTGGGGGGAAAAAAAATAAAAAAGAAAAAAGCCATATACTGTTTGTATTAATGATATGACAGGCATGGAGTAGAATTGTGTTACTATGATTCTGTTCTTTTCTCCCAGTTCTTAGAATTGAAATATATATATGCCTGTATATATATACACACATATGACATACTGAGGAGAGTCAGAAAGGATTTAGAGAAAGGTCAGCGTAATTCAATTCCAATAAGTTAAGTTTAAGAAAAAACCAGAAGTGAACAAACATATACATACATACACTGCTGAATCTCGCCCTTTTCTGCACAAGGCTATGTAGTTGCACTATATAATCTGACCTCCATATTTCTCCTTCACCCAGCAAATCCACGCTTGATAGGGCACACAAAGAAATATACAGAAATTTGATCAGCTTTTATTCTGTTTACACAAATCCACATGATTTCTCTGTTAGCTCTGTTAACCCTTTACCAACTGATTATACAAAAAGAAAAAGAAAAAAATAAGGAAAGGTGATAAGGAGATGGGGAAGGTTCTGTGAATGTCCCGTATGGCTATAGTGACACTGGGCTCCCCGTCACTGTATTAAGGTCCAGCACATGACCGTTTAGCTAAACATATTTTGGAAAATAGAACATTTTTGGAAAATGGCCCTTGGTAGCTAATGAGCTAGACAAGTTTACTAAAGTGATTTTTCCAAGTGAAAGCAATCCCTTGTCCACAATACCCTGATTTATCTGGTAAAGTGAGTTCTGTAAAGGATTTCTAGCTATCAGTTGTTGTATGATGTATACCAGCTGGACCAAAGTACTGTGGAATAGATTTGATGTCTGTCAGAGAAATAGCAAAATGAAGAACCTAACAGGGTTAGAAAGGGAAATAGGATTACCAAAGTAGAAGGAATTGCACTTTTGTAGAATAAAGTGTAACTTAAATCATGATCATGTTTGCAGATAGCATCTGTTGTGATACAGAGATAACTCAATGCTCAGAAACATGCTCACTTCTTGCTTACCTTTGTTATTAATTTCCCATTGCTGGCTTGCTTCTTTGTAAGGATTATTATTTTTTATTAAAATTAGTTTAGATGGCCATAGCATGCTGTAGTCCTAACAATGATGACATCAGAGAGACTTAGCCAACTATAATTGTTAAGGGTTTATTTTATAGTTATCCAACACTTGCTTCATCTTTTTTCTACCAGTTCATTACTGTTAAGCTGAACAAATGAATTTTTCACAGTGAAGCTGTTTTTCCTTAGAAGAAGAGAATTTGATAAAAGTGGAGCTTTTGTAAAAAGTAATGTTTTGATATATCATTCCTGTTTACAACATTCATATTATGTTTTTGTAAGTACTTTTCTTGATTTGAGAGACTGAGGCTTCTGGTTCAGCACAATTCAGTATTTCATTTCTAAGTCCTGTCCACCCCAGTCCCCTGGCTTGTTTCCAGCAAAATGGAAGGATTCTCTGAAAACCAATACCAGCTGGCTAGGAAAGCCACTGAGACACAAAAACTAATTGCGAAATGACCTGGCCATACCAATAGAGTAAAAGTTGTATGAAATGCACTGCTGAAAATTATAAACAAGTTGATTCTAGGGCAAGAAAGTAGGAAGCACACCACTTGTTGGGGCCCATCCCCATGCCCAGGGAGGTGCCTGATGCCCAGGGCTGGGGCTGTTGCTTGCTGCCCCCTTGGTTTGCCCTGCTCCTGACTGGGGGCAGACAGGGCAGGACCCCACAGACAGAGCCCATCCCACTGTCAAATGAGCCCTGGCTGCCAGGCCCTGCCCTGCCGGCCCCAGGGACAGCAAGTGAGGATACAACCAAACATTACTGGTGGATGAAACTCTGAACATGAGCTGGCAATGTGCACAAGAAAGACATGGACCTGAAGTTGGGGTTCTTCATCCTGGAGAAGAGAAGGCTCCGGGGAGACCTTTTTGGGGCCTTTCAATACTTAAACGGGTCTGTGGTGGTTTCAGCCACAGCTAAGACCACATGGTCCTTCACTCACTCCCCGCCACCTGGTGAGATGGGGAGAGAAACTCAACAAAGGGCTTATGGATTGAAATGAGGACAGGGAGGGCTCACTCACCAATTATGGTCACAGGCAAAACAGACTCATCTTGGGGAAGAAAAATCAAGTTAATTTTTTACCAATCAATCAGAGTATGATAGTGAGACATAACAACCACATCTTAAAATACCTTCCCCCCACCCCTCCCTTCTTCCCAGGCTCAAATTATTTTGCTTCCAATTTCTCTATCTTCTCCTCCTCCAGTGGCACAGGGGACTCACCCCCCAGCCCCTCCCTTCTTCCCAGGCTCAAATTACTTTGCTCCCAATTTCTACACTTCCTTTCCCAGAGCAGCACAGGGGATTGCAGTCAGTTCATCTCTGCCACTCCTTCTGGCATGGGGTCCTTCCCATGGACTAAAAGAGTTCAGGAACAAAATGTTCCAACATTGGCTTCCCAGAGATTCATGGACCTCTTCAGGCATAGCTCCTGACTCTGGCATGGGGACCTCCATGGGCTGCAGATGGGTCTACGGTCCAGCATATCTCCTCCCCCTGCTCTGGTGTTGAGTGTTTCTGGGGTCTTCTTGCTCATCATGAGCTTTCCATATAGTCACAACTGCCCTTGGGCACAGCTTTCTTCTCCAGCCTGGAGTCCTCCATGGCCTACACATGGCTATGTGCTCTGCCATTGAACCTCTATGGCTGCAGGGGACTCCATTTATCTCTCCCTACTCTTCTGTGTGCTGATCTAGGTGTCTGAAGTTCTCTGTCTCCTCCTTTCCTCCTCCTCCTTCCTCATGTCAACAATGCTCTTTTTGTTCAGGCCTATGGTCTTTTGTTCAGGTTCATGGTCTCCTAACCACCAGCCTGGAGTCCTCCATGGCCTACACATGGCTATGTGCTCTGCCATTGAACCTCTATGGCTGCAGGGGACTCCATTTATCTCTCCCTACTCTTCTGTGTGCTGATCTAGGTGTCTGAAGTTCTCTGTCTCCTCCTTTCCTCCTCCTCCTTCCTCATGTCAACAATGCTCTTTTTGTTCAGGCCTATGGTCTTTTGTTCAGGTTCATGGTCTCCTAACCATGGCTCTCTCCTTTGCCAAGGAGTTTTCCCCCTCATAAATATGGATTCAAAGAGGTGTTTCCCTTTTGCTAATTGGCTCAGCTTGGACTGTAGGTGAGCCTATAAGAAAGATGGGGACAGACTTCTTAATAGGACCTGTAGTGATAGGACAAGAGGTAATGATTTTGAAGTAAATGAGAGTAGATTAGACTAGATATAAGGAAAAAAAAAATTACAATGAGGGTGGTGTAACACTGGAACAGGTTGCCCAGAGAGGTGGTAGAAGGCCCAACCCTGGAAACGTTCGAGGTCAGGCTGGATGGGGCCCTGAGCAACTTGATCTAGTTGGAGATGTCCCTGCTTACTGCAGGGAGGTTGGACTAGATGACCTTGAAAGGGCCCTCCAATCCAAATCATTCTATGATTACAAACTCGAGTAGATTTGGTTTTTTTTACAAAACAAAAAGGTCATGCATTGTATGATGCACTAGAATGACATGAAGGAGCTTAATGTGCTACTAGGCATGTTGCCTGACAAACTGCAGGCACCTGTGATACTGAAGAGTGGGGGGATGTGGGGAGAGAGACAGAAAATACAATGAGTTTCAACAAGAATAATCCAGTCCAAGGATACAGAGGGAATAACATTTTATAGTCTAGGAAAGAGAAGGCTCAGGAGGAATGCGATCACAGTCTATAAACACCATCAAGGTAACAATAAAAATGAATGAAGGGAATTACACTGTCTCAGAAGACGGTATGACAAGAAGTGATGGCCTGAAGCTGGGAAAGAAAAAGCTGAAGTTAGACATTAAGAAAAAGTCTTGAACAGCTAGAACAATTGGACAGTGTGGGAACACTGGGGGCTGCAGTCAAATCACCAACACTGTGGGATGTATTTGAGAAAAACTATTACTTTTAATGCTTCTGATAAAGAAGTGCAGCAGAAAGTAGAGTAACAGATCAGAAAACAAATTCACTTTTTTGTGACTGAATTTGTAGGGTTATGATTTTTTATATATATGGCTCTGTATGTTTAGAAGAACTAAACATGAGCATTGATTTGGAAAAAGAAATATCCTCTTTTAATTGCTATTGATTGCGGTCAACTTTCATTTAGGACAAATAATATGATTTTATTCTATAAAAATATTTTAAGGGAAAATATATTAAAATTTTTGGCTCTAAATTTTTGAAGATAAGTAGCCAATTTCTTTACTAAGACATAGACTATGCTATTCAATAGAAACAAATGACAGATGTGTTAATAAATGCCTGCAGTCTGTTTCTTCTGATCTGAGGTGTTAAAATACAGATCATCATAAACCTGAGTAAAGCACAGGACTGCAGGTTATGGGAACAAACTGTTTTTTTAATAAAAAAAGTTGATGACCATTCATGATTCTGGAGATACATAAAATAAATCTCCTGTTGGTGAATCTAGATAGGCATAAAGTGACATTGTGCATGTTTCTCAGAAATAGCAGCTGAGGATTTGATGGATTAGAAAAAAAAAAAAGACTGGAAAAATCTTTTACAGAGCGGATCAAGATTTCCACAACATGGTAGTGTCTGTAGCTGTTACAATGCCAATGTTGCCAAAATTACACCTCAATGTTTTAGCTTCTTTCCATGCACGGAGTTCCAGGGATACATAGCATTATTTTCTTTTGTTGATAATTCACCTCATTCTGATAGTTCCCAGAAAGCATGGGGGGTTTCTTTTGGGTAGTTTGTTTGGTTGGTTGGTTAGGTTTTTGTTTGTTTTGTTGGTTGTTTGTTTTTTTTTTTCTCTTTCCTTCCACTTTTCCTCCAGCAGCCCAGTAGAAATCTTGGAAATCATTCATAATAATTTCTGTGGCTTATGAACTCTAAGGTCAGAGTAGTGGTGAAGCTTTAGAGCCAAAATCTAATCTTGGATTTATTTGTAATTCACTTGAGGTTATTTAGGGTTTCTTTTTGGAGTCCTAGTTGCAGAGATTTTACAGCATGCAAAATAATAAAATAATACAAATGTCTGTCTCCAGTTTATTTAGAGGCAAACTGCAGTGACTTTAAGTGCTTCTACTGTCCACGTGTAGACATCATACAGAATACATTTTTTCTGTCAAAGACCTGTTTTGATATTGGTAATAGACTGGTATTATGATGAAATCAATTTGTGCTCAAAGGATGACTGAATGCTCTGCGTGGAAGAAAATGGTTCTGGAGTGTTAGGATGTGTTTTGAGTTGGCCTGATATGTTTTATTATGATGGTTGAATTGATGGATCTAGATGTTAAAAAAAAAAAAAAAAGCAAGCATAATGATAACTTCTTTCATTTTCTTTTGCAGCTCTATTCAGGGAAAATGTACTATAGGACTATTAAGTTGAAGATATTATTAGGATCACTGTATTATGATTCTTGGGATGGCTGAAGGGCTTTTTTAAAAAATAGTTATCTCAGAGAGCTTTTCAAACAGTAATTAGGTATCACAAATCCATGGAGATATAGGTAAATAGGATTTATTCACCTGCCAGAGGAATACAGACATATTTAGACTGACATACAGCAGCTAAGGATAGACAGTAGAGTGACATGCCATTTTGCTCTGAATTAATATCAGGTAGCAGTCACCAGGGGGACTAGACAGTATGAAAACTGAAATCAGACTACTATGAAATGAATAATGGCATCTATGTTTGAAACATTTAGGTAGACAGATTGTAAGCACCAGTAGATTCCAACTGACTGTGACAAGGCCACAAAGATGATTAGTGGCCTGGAACGTCTCCCATATGAGGAAAAGATGAGACAGCTGGGACTCTTCAGCCTGGAGAAGCTAAGACTGAGAGGGGATATTATCAATGTCCATAAATACCTGAAGTGAAGAGGCCAAATGGATGGGGACAGGCTCTTTTCGGTGGTGCTCAGTGACAGGACAAGGGGCAATGGGCAAAAACTGGAACATCGGAAGTTCCGTACAAACCTAAGGAAAAAAATTCTTTACTGTGAGGGTGATGGAGCACTGGAATAAACTACCCAGGGAGGTTATGGAGTCTCCATCGCTGGAGATGTTCAAAACCCACCTGGACGCTTTCCTGTGCAACCAGTTGTAGGGAACCTGCTTTGGCAGGGGGCTTGGACTAGATGATCTCCTGAGATCCCTTCCAACCCCTATGATTCTGTGATTCTGAATCAGTAAAACTCCTTTCCTATTCCAGTTCCAATACGCTACCCTTTCCTTTCCCAGTTCCCTTTTTATCTCATATGCTTGATTTTTAATTTTGGGAATAAATATTGTACATTTAATACAAGTAGTATTTCTCCACTATTCAGCCTTTCTGGAATTCTGTCACTTAATGGTGACCATGATTAACTTGTGACATTTTAAAGGATCTCCGTACAATGTGGTAAGCATGCAATATCAAACAATAAAACTAGCAGAAAGGCTTAGAGCAGAGGCTGCTTAAAAACTACTCCTGAGATCAGTAAACATGATTAGTGCCCTACAAGGGAATTTTAAATGAATGAAAGATCAGTGCAAGATTTGGTACACCAATGAATGAAGACTGGAAGCATTTTACATGAAGAGAAGTTTGGCAATGACTGGATGAAAATATTAAACAGGAGTAGGCTGGTGTATTAATTAGTCATGTAGGAAGGACAGGGAACACCAGAGCCACCTGGAAGGGAAGGCTGTATGCTACCTGTCAGTGCACTTGTGGATGAGAAGTCTATTTACAGAAAATACTTTAGGGGCAGGACTTAGTCCTTTTACTTTTTCATGTATTATTAACATAAAAAATTGCAAGCCAGATTCAGACTGTCAGGTTGGTGACAGTAGAAGCCAGCCTGTGGGTCCCAGAAGGGAAAAAGGTGCTACAAAGAAGCACACTGCCTGCAGTGCCAGGAAAAAATACTGTCCCAGAGCTTCTGAGAATATTTCATACCACTAGAGAGACCAGCTTAGCAGAGGATCAAAGATGCCCTTCTTCAATGCATCTCTCAAACAGCCTCTGCTTCTCAGGGCTGGAACTGGAAGCTAGTGTCTGACCAGAAGAATTGCAAGAAGGGCACTGGAGCTTGCTTCTCCCAAAGTGCAAATCCTATATTTATAGCTTTATGGTGAGTAGATTGTTGTAATGTCTTCACTGGGGCAAACTGTCTTGTCTTTATAGATAGAGAGACCGTGTTTCACTCAACAGTTTGATCCCCATCTTTGACTATGCCTCAAGCCCTGCCCAATGCTTGCTGACTCTGGAGGGGAAGCTCTGGGTATACTAGAAGGATTAATACAAGTGTTCTAATGCTTTCACAGACTTCAGTGTAAATATATTTTACATTATTATTTACAAAAATATAACTTTACTCAAAGTAAAAAACTGACACAGTTGTAAAGATAATAAAGGGGATTTAAAGGAAAGAGAGGTCATCAAAATTGTTATAAATTATTTCCAGTTAAGCAAATGGCAAATACTTTTGCTACCTTTAGTCCATTTTCTTAATCATCCTTGTACTGAAAGGGTTTTATCTGAGAAACTGTTGCTTGTAGTGTGTTCGTTTATCAGGAAGATATTTTTGTAAAACAGCCCTCTTAGATATGCAGTTGTAATCTAAGGAGGAAAAAAATGAAAGAACTGAATGAAAATAACCACTATGAAGCTGGCAGATCTAAGTCTACTCTTAACTCATAAAGCTAATAGGAATTTGATTTAAAGTTATCATAGGCTAACTTGCAGAAGACAATAGTGGTCTTTCTTTGACTAATAATAGCCATGATGCATTTTTTCTTATCAGACGCTACAGAAGACTGTGCTACTTTTAATGGATTACTATAGTTGAAAATTTGGTGGTGACAAAAAATGAAATATTGTATGGCTCCCTAATTTTAGAGTTAGTGCAACATGAAAGTATATTATAACTTTGTCCTCAGTTCTACAATGAAATATGCAAGCTGCAATAATTTCACTGCAGGATTAAAAACCTCAGCTGGATTTTTTTTCTCTAATGAAATATTTTTCCAACAAATTCAATCACTAACCTGGTTTAGCTCAAATATTTGCCTTGTATCATGTTATACTTATGTAAATTTACTTTTTCTTGTGTTTGAGGGAGCTGCAAAATATGTTAAAAATTTATATAAGTTAATTTTGATTTTACCTGCAGATAAATCATCTGTGTGTTCTCTGCTGGAACAGGTTAAGGATAATTGGGCTTCTGATATCTCCTCATGGCACCTAGGTTTCCTGTCCTGCTCAGCTGCATTCAGGTTCTATTACAGCACACAGAAATGTGTGTCTTAGTAGAAGCCAGTAGACTCTTGATGCTCAATAGTGGCTTTCTCTGCTGTGGTCATCATAGTGAAAAAACAGAGATAAGACATGTAGAGGTGTCCAGACAAAAACAGATACAATTTTACCTTTCCTGTGATATTTCTCATGAAAATTTAAACTATGAATGAAACCAGTGCCTGAGGGTTTGCAAACATAGCAACACTATAGAGCATAAAATAGGACCATGAGGATCAGTACTGCAAGATACTTTCCTTATCTGACTCAAATACTGTAGTTCCTTGCTAATTAAAATATAAAGTAGAGTTTTGCATGGAGACAGAGTGAGTTGAGGAAGTAAGTCCTCTTCTACTCTCTGCTGAATAGCTTTGCTAATAAAACAGTAGCAGAAGTTAACTCTACATTGATAGACAAAGTTAACAGCATATTTATCTCAATTAACTCATATTCTAATGTAAATTACTAATCACACTTAAAAAGGAGAACATTCATTACTGGTCTTTCAGTGGACTGTTCCATTTAAAAAATCTGGAGGCTTTCTTTTAGCAGTTATAATTCATGGTGGCAAGGTCAACACTAACTTCCTAGATCACTGTTAGAGAAAATAATTGCAAGGAATGTCCCAGCATTTTGCAGTGTTCCTGAGTCTAATATTATGTGGGAACCTAGAAGGTAGTGCAGGGCTCCACATCACACTTTATTTGCCTCAGAAACCCATATAATGCTTCCATATAGTATAGTTTACTGTGTGTGGTTGTGATTATTCTCCTGTTTTGATCTTTTTTCTTTTTTATTCTGTTAACCTTTGCACTTTGGGTGATGAGTATGGATGTGCATGACACAAAACCCAGCTTAGTCCTGTACAGAAAGAGATGAGTAGCTATCTATGAGTAAAAAAAAAAGATTAGATTACCACAAACAAAGCAGAAAATGCCTGTGTGGTTTTAGGGGTGACCTTGTTGTCAGCATAAAGGAGAGTAAATGGACGACATCAGTACTTAAGAGAAGCTTGGGATCCCTGTAGCTATATTCTGCTTTTCTGCAAAACACTGGCCTCAAAACCAAGAGCTGATTATGTACTTGCCTCATGGGCCATGATGCCTCATCTTTGAGGGTAACAGCTATGTTACTGTGGATTTTGAAAGCAGCTCCCTTTGTCCCTTCTGGGCTTGAAATCTTACACCACAGCAGAAGTTGGTAGATGGACAGCAGCACCATCCTTCCCTGTGCCTCCTGTGTACACACATCAATAGGAGGCAGTGTAGTTGCAATTTTGCTGTTATTAATGAGTTATATCTTTTTTCCTTGAAATTATTTGGTATTCAAAGTACTCTAAAGATCTGTCAAGGCTGTGCATGACAGCTGCCGGTCTTCTGCTGAACACATTTTACAAATCCAGGGTAAAATTATTATTTTTTAAAAAATGCCAGCACTTTGTTTTCTGACTGTGAATCTAATATGTTTATTTATTTATATTTTGTGTTCTGATTTATTTGAGGGATGGGCCATTGTTAAAAATAGAACAAATCTGTGGGGTGGCCCTGAGTTCCTGGTAGTCAGAGAGCACAAGATGATGCTACAGCTGGCCAGATTGTTGATGGTGTGCAATTTATCTTCTTCAGTTTAGTTTCTTTATTTTCTGGCATGGAATTCCTCTATGTCAACGGTATTTTTTGTCTCTTGCCAAATCTGTATCCACTTAAAATTACACATCTACTGACAAATTAATATTTTCTCTTGGCATCAGCCTTATGTTTATTTTGTTCAGATATGCAATATTTTATTTGCAGCATCTGTGTATTTCTAATCAGTTTATCTTCAGTATATAGCCCCTCTCTCAGAGGGACAGGAAGAGAATGGAAAACTAAAATGAGTTAAACTATATTATACATGTATATTTTAATATGTATAGTGAACAGTAGAGTTAATCCTTTATCAGGCTTTCCTGTTTAATAAAAATGACCATTCTCTCCCCCTCATTCCCCCTTTCCGCCTGATCTTTATTAGTTTTGGTTTTTTTTCAAACAGTTTGAATCTCTTAAGAAAGCAAATAAAAGAACATTAGAGCAATGTAGTCTTGGCTATTCCTTTATAATTATTTTTCTCCCTAATTTTATTCTCTTTATTATTTTCTAGGTTCTTGTGGTTTCTTTTTCAGGTACTATGTGGGAAGTTACATCAAAGATACTATTATTTCATCACTTCCCATATATAATTGCTTGATACACTGTGAAATAAGTCCCTGAAGCTTCTATGATTAATTTATCCTTACTATGCTACTTCAGTAACACAAATGAAATAAATAATACGGCAAAGAGGTGCTGAATTTCAGTAGGTGGCCCTGTTATATTGTTCCTGAGGCATATAGGAGTATGTGTGATTCTGGACATGCATAGAGGTGTTGCTCTTTAATGACTATACAGGACAATGCTTTATTTCTCTTTTTGGCTGGAGTGATTTTCTCAGAACAGGTTTTATATATTTTACAATTTGTCTGAAGGGCTTCCATCTGTTGCAGAAATTATTCCCTTTATAGTTTTTCCATTCTTTTTACCATTTTCTTGTCCTCCTCCAGCTTTGCTCTTGAATGTTGAGAGCTCTGAACACCCTGTTGACAGCACCTCGGAAAAGGAGGTGGGACATGGTGATAGAAAACTTCAGAGAAGTAGTGTAAAACACAGCCAGATCAGTCCCTCTCTAGGATTTCATTCTGATTTAATCAAAGATACACAAATCAGTATTTGTCTATTGCTGTAGGAAGCCATAGCACTGCAGCTCTACAAAACATGGTAGTTTCTTAAACTCCCAGTTTTTAATCCTTCATGCCACAGTTTTTTCCCTCTGCAGAGGACAATCACATACCTGCTTTTAAGACTCTGAGTAGCCAGAGTTACACCTAAGTGCCACAGAAGACTCTGGGAAAGCCTGTTATGTGTGAATCTTTAAAAATGGATCCTGTTTGCTGATTTAGCCTGTTTATTCTACAAGGGAACTTGCTCTACATTGGGTACCAAGCAGGCTTGTGAAAGTACCTGTAGAGTCACAGAAGGATTGTATGTCACTTCATGTGTATTTTTATTTATCGTTCCTTGGTGATCATATCTGGGGGATACATAATCCCAGCTGCTTAATACCTGTGCGTGATGAGCTGATGGTTCCCAAGTTCTGGCTGAGGCATAGCACTTGTAGCAGAGCTTCACCTTGACAAGATTGTCTTGAGAGAGATCTCCTCTATTTTGGCAAAGCATCAGCTCTGCCCTGCCACATTGACAGCTCCATAAAGAGGAATCAGTAGTGGTAATGGATTAAACAACTATATTATGGGAAAAGGAGGAGAACAGACGTTTCCACAGTTATTTTCAAATTTGTAAGCAAAGATGATTTAGAACCAATATGGGATGTTAAGACACAGTACAATATTTTATGGAGATAATTTGTGTAAGAAATTGATGTATTTAATAGATTGACAGCTTGCTGTTCCTTCTGTCTCTGAAAATATTTTAATATACAGTTAAAACACATATCTAATGAAATGTGATTTATGACAAAATTTTGTATCTATATCTCTTTCTTCTTTATGTTGTAGCAACATCTTCCCTGAAACTAGGTTCCTAATGCATTTGGCATTTTTTAGGTGAGATGTCATCTTTCCTGATTTTTAGTCATGTGAATACCTAAATTCCCCCACTCTACTGACTATATATACAATCATATCATTGAAATTTCACAGGAGATTTATTTATTGTGATCCATTATTTAAATTACAATTAATATAAAGCAGCCCACTTCAGACCCAGGTGCCTTCATAGTAGTCTACATCCAGGAGAATGTAAATGGGCTGGAGGACAACAGATAGAAACTCTACAGATGGGGAGCTTCAAGTAAGGAATGATGGCCAGATTTCAGAGAGTCTCACAAATATTCTAGTTATCGAGTTAGGCTGACTTCTCTGATATTTTTCCTGCAGACTTGGTTTTCCATTGAAGTAGTGATACGTTCTAACATGGTTTTTTTAAGCAGAACTAGAGGGGGAAGTTTGTTACCACTATCTTTTAGGGGGAGAAACTGAGTAGGAAAAATTAAATACATGCCTGCGATCACTCAACAGAGACAAGACTGGAATCTAGTTTTCCTGAATGTGATCTTTCTTACATGCTGTATGTACTCTGGGCCTAAGTTTTTATTAGAACACTATGACTTTTCTTCATTTCACTGGTATTTTCCAGATCATTTCATACTTCACTGATATTCAGTTTTCAGACCTTCCTAACCTCCTGAAACCAAAACAAATTTCTTTTGGAAAAGAACCAGGCCAATATCTGATAGAGATACCCCTACATAATATCCTTTTTCTTTAAATACACTTGTTTTGCCTGAAAGACTTTAAATACATAAAATCATGTGTATATTTTTCCCTCTATATTTGATAGAGGGAAAATAACCTCTATCAAATAGACAGCAATAACCAAGTCAATTTTAGTCAAATTCATTTTCATTAAGCTTACTGGTGGGTGAGAAGATAAGAAAATTTTCAGTACAAAGAGTGAGAAGAACAGATAACTAGCTACTAAAGAATGTTACAATGAATCATTTACAACTTTAATAGTGTTTGCTACTTTTTTCTCCTATGCAGTAGACCCAGTATATCTGGAAATGGAATTAAGCCGAGCCCTGGATGAGGATAACTGATCAGAATAAACGGGGACTTCTGAAGGCAGCCACAATCCCAAACCAAATTGAGGTCAGAATTTCATCACTTCTGATTTCCCCAGTATTCTTGGTAAAACTGAGGATTATGAGAGCCCCTTCAGTTATCAGAGGGCTTTTCATGAATATTGTATATGTAGTCAGGAAAGCTCTGTACAGATAATGACAGTGACAAGGATGTACTTTGATTATTGATAATTCAAAAGGGTCTATATCTTTTTGGGAATCTGTTATGATCAGTCCCTTCAGGTTTGAGTAATAATATGTCACATTTTACATCCATGTTCTGGGCCAAGCCATGAGCAGATGGCTGCTGCAGAAGGAGGTTCTGGGGGCTTTAGGTGTTGCAGTTCTTTGGATGGACATGTTACAAACAGTGTAAAAGGAAAGTACTTCTCAGCAATAACAGTAAGTGCAGTTTTTACTAAATTTAATGCAGTTTCATTGAGACTACTTTAAATAACCTTCATTACCAGCATGTGGATCTGCAAATACAACCATGCAGAAGTTAGAAATGGTGAGATATTTTAAATGCAGCACTGACTAGAAATACCTTAGTGCTTGGATTTTTAAAAACTTTTCTCTGAATTCCAGCCTAGTTTTGTTTATGGCCAGTTTGTCTTCCATAAAGTAATATGTCTAAATATGATTTTAGAGTTGCCACTGAGAAATTACTATTTTTTTAAAGTAAATCTATTGGGTACAGCTTAAGAGACAAATTAGTATAAAGTTAAGAAAAATATAAACCAGAAAATCTGATGGAATATATACATTACATTTTTCCCCTGTCTGCTTTTCTAATATTATTGCAAGGTGAATAGTCAATAATTATTTCACTGAAACACACTTTTCATACTGTTTGTCAGAATGTGCAACTAATTACCCATGCGCAAAAGGCTGTAAAACAAAGAGCATTCCTATTTCATTGCTTGTTTTTGTATTTCCCTGAAAGAGAAAATATCCCAGATATTCCATTTCAAGCTTTAAAATATTTAACCTTTCATTTGGAAGTCATTAAGAAAGATCAGTGTTCCAGAGGTCTCTGGGTTTCTGAAGAACTGATTCTGCAGCCAGATCTCTCTCCATTTTTGGGTGATCCCTTTCATGCAGGACTGATTAGAAAATGGAAGTTGATATTTCAGTCACCATTTCGGTTATTCTTTATGTGAAGAATTTTCATCATAGCAAACCTGCAACCTGTTAATGCAACAGTCTCTTACTGTTCTGTTTATAAATACACTAAAGAGGGGCAATGAATCTCATAAGTTGCTTTCCTCTCAGATCTGTGATGCTGTAACACCAAGCAGATGTGCCATCATTGGCAGAACATGATAGAAGGGCCTGGGGATTCAGCTTACATTTCCTCCAACACTCCCCCTTAAAAAAAGCAAAACAAGGGAGGCCAATCCCCTTAGTAATAAAATCAAGGATGATGTGAGTGCTAAAAATGATAAAGTGCAGGATTACATCTTCATTCTTTGACATTGACCATCTTTTTTTTAAATATTGTGCTACCAACAAGGCAGGCAGACAAAATGTGTAAGAATATACGTCTCATGTTTATTCTGCTCTTTCTGAAAAGCTGAACCAAATTTTCAGTGTGTTTTTTGCCTTTTTTCTCCTGAAAGACCACAACCAGGAGCCTGACCTGACACAAAATGAGATAGCATGTTGTCTTTCTGTGATTATATTGCTGTTAGCGTATACATTTGCTTCCTTTCTTCAGGATTGCTCTAATACGTTGCCCTTTTATTTTAATTCAATAACCACTAAGATTCCTGACAAAAGGTTAGAAATCAAGGTTAACATGTAACAAATTACTCTAAAATAAAAATGCCACAAAGTCTCTGTAGAATGCAGCAGCAGACATTGGTTACTTAGGATCAATTTTTCATTAAATTCGGCAAATGATTTTAAGCCTTTCTTCTACATCTATGATGGATCTGTTCTTTATCAGCTGCCAGAAGATGGAGCTCTTTTAATAAACCATGATGGTAGTATTTCAAAAAATGCAGAAAAAAATTACGTAGAAAATATTTAGAAAAACATTAAGAATTATTTCAATTTGCTCTTTTACTAAGGCTTAGTAAATACATTTTAAAGCAGGTAAAGATTAGTCTGCTGCTGTAAATCTGAAAAACAGCTTAGTATATTAACTATATTTTCAGATATTGTTAGTTTTAGTCTTATATTTTAAACTCTCTTCTTCCTCCCTCTTCTAAATTTTCCAAACATCCCTGAATAAGTCAGAACATGCCCATTAATTAGGATATATATATATATATATACACATATAGTTGTAGCAGTGCATAGTAAGTAAAAAGTGGACTCCAAATCCTTTTTCTGTGCTCCTGATTTTAGTGGTGTAAGGCTGGCGTGGAGGACAGCTCTGCAGAGCTGCTGGGGTATCAGATCCAACATGTCCTACTGACGTCTCTGACAACTGCTGAGCAGGTGGGCTTCACTTCTGAGATAAGCCGCCTCAGACAGGAGAATGGCAGGTGAGATAAATGTGTCTGTGGCAGTATCTTTTTGTCTCTCCTGCTGTATTGATCATGGAGGAAAGGTGGATAATGAGGTTAGACTGGACATCTAACTTTAAGACAATAAAGTTAGGCAGAATGAATCCAGAAATCTTATTAACATAGTTTGTGAAGATTGAATTTCTATGCACAGAACTGATTCACACTTCTTTAATATAAGCTGCAACCAATTTGAAGTTCAAATTTTAGGGAGACAGCTATGTAGCTTGTAAAGTGTTTGAAAAAAATTGTTATTATTTTGTATCCAATGCTGTATCTTAGATTTCCACTTAAAATTGAAATAACCTTTCCATGAGTATCAAGCCTAGATGGAGGCATCATAAAATACAGATTATGTTACTTTATGTCCTGCATCATAGTGTTATTAAGAGTGAATGAATAATGCACAGAAGAATTCTCACATTGACACAGCATTTGAAGAAATTTAGACCTCCAAAGGTTGTTTGGTATGACAAGATTGTCTTTTTCATCTATTTTAAGAAAACTTTTTTTTTTTTTTTTTTTTTTTTTTTCTGTATGAAAATTAGTCAGCTTATGTGATCAGCTTGTCAACAGCTCCCAATAAATTTGTCAATCAGCCTGGATTGTATTGGAAGTCACTTTAGGCCTGAATTTCAAAAACAGAAAATGTGTGTGTTTGATATATGTGTGTGTTTTTACCACACAGTTGCATTCTGCTGATGCAGAAAAATGTTTACTTTAAGTGGAGATTAATAAAATAATAATATTTTGCATTCCAGACGGGTATCAGTCACGATACAGCAGTTCTCCTCTGTGGGTCATTTTGCAAAGCCTTTAACAGTGCCAGACAATAGCAGTTTTGTCCTACAACTTCTCCTCTTTGTCTTAGGCTTCTGTGAATGCACCTAAAAGCTTTTCGGAGCTGTACTATACGTTAGGGTCAAAGGCTGGAGATTCACATATACTACTTTGGCACCTTTGCTCCCTTTCAAGGCACTGAACACAGAAAAGTATGTCTTAACATTAAAAGTAGGACATGTTCAGAGAGGAAGTTAGAGCACTGAGTGAAGAGCTTAACTACTGTTTGCTCTGTTTTAATTTTATAGGAGGTTGTGCACCTCAATTCAAGCCAAAAGTTCTGTAACCATCTATGGTGATTTCACTCCTTTGGCTTGCAGCCAAACACAGTCACTCTCTCACTCCTCCCCTCCTGCCTCCAACCCGGAGCAGGAGAGAGAATTGGAATAGTAAAAGTAAGAAAAATCTTGTGGATTGAGATAAAAACAATTTGCTAACTTAAATAAAATTGGACCTGTGCAGAGTAGAGCAGCACGATCACCTCCCTTGACCGACTCGCAATGCAGTGCCTGATGCACCCCAGGACACGTTTGTCCCTCTGGGTTGGCAGGACACACTGTTGGCTCATGTTCAACTTGCCATGGACCAGAACCCCCCGGTCCCTCTACAGGGCTGCTCTCCAGCCTCTCCTTCCCCAGTCTGTGTGTGTGGCCAGGGTTGCCATGACCCAGGTGCAAGATCCAGCACTTGCCCTTGTTAAAATTCATACAGCTGGTGATTGCCCAGCTCTCTAATTTATCTAGATCACTCTGCAGGGCTTTTCCGCCCCTGAGAGTGTCCACAGCTCCTCCCAGTTTGGTGTCATCAGTGAACTGAGATCTGATATGGAATGTCTCATTGGCATATCCAAATGCCAGTTTTGGGTTTTCCTTTTTACTGCTCTTCTCCCTGCTCAGTTCTAGTGCACCTGTGAACAGCCAAACACAAGACCTTGGGCTCCAGCAGCAACTAACAACATTAGTACTTTATCCACATTCTTCTCATAACAAATCCCATACTGAAACTAAAATACAGGTATTCTAGCTACTAAGAAGAAAATTAACTCTATCCTAGTAAAACCAGAACAATGTCCTGAACCCATGTGTATTTTCCAAGTGCACCCTGAAACTGTACTGTGATTATGGGTTTCAGCTTTGCTCTGATTGTTATTGTTTTCTGATATTGTGAAAGGAAAGTCCATGCTTGCATTCCAAATTTTGAAATGAATTTAGAAAGGAGTTTAAAAAGACATGATTTTCTTTCCTTTTAGGCTTATTTTTACAGTCAGTTTCAAAAAATTCCATTAGCTTTGGATCTTTCTGTACATTTCTCCGAGTAGCAATGAAAGGATCACATCTACAGCAAAGGAGAATACTTACTTGGCAGCAAATGGGCCTAATGGATACATGCCAGAGGATTCAGCACAAATACAGGTGCTGTCCATCCATAAATAATAGTGCATAATGATGACAGAGTGCGTATATTATTATTTGAGGCTTTTATTACTTATGGCTTTCATATTTGTGCTGACATATCCTCTTGCAGTGTCTTAAACAATGTTGTATCAATCTCCTTGCAATTGCACACCCATATAATTTATTCAGCTGGATAGTTAAGTTTTCCTGTAATTTTCTGAAAAACCGTTTCAGAGAAGGTTAAAGTTATGATTTATTGTATTTTAAACCCTAATGCAAGCACAGTGTAGCACTTCACCATTTTCCCTGCTTACTTTCTTCCCTTTGCCCAAACTAGAAATATCTTGCAGGGTGATTTAGAGGTAGAGAGATTTTTGGTGGGGTTTTCAGTATTGAGCCTTGTGATTACCAGGGTTGTAGCATTCTTCTCATGCATCTCTCCCATTTCATGAATGCTACTGTTACCTCTCATAAAAAGAAAACACACCCTTGTGCTCATTGTAACTTCTAGATTTCACTAGATTGTTCTTCATTTCCTTTACTTATTTGAAAGAAGGGCTATGCAATTGAAGGGAATTCCAGAGGGAATTTAAAAGCAGCTTTTGGTGTTGGATGTATCAGTGGTACTTTCAGATGGAAACTGATGATTTTTCATCAATTTAATCTTATTAGAGAACTATTATATATATAAGTGTGTGTGTGTGTATATATATATATATATATGCTTATTTAGAACTGTTTCTTTCTTACTGGCTACGTAAAAGAACATATGTAAGAAAACTAAAGACAACATGCTATGAAAAGAAATAAATTCAAGCAGCAAGGCTAGGAGGAGAATAGAGAAACCACATATTGTTTTTCTACAGTCTTCTTTTTATATATCAGTTGTACAACTCTGATCGTAGTGACAGAAGTTGTGTAACCCATCTGCTAAGCGTGTGCTGAACTCAGTGTAAAAGGCAGCAAGAGGAGGAATTATTTTACAGGAATGCTTTTCTTCTGATATAGCTGTTCACAAAACAGGAGTTGTGCCAGTTTCGGTGATGTAATTATTTCAGTTTTTAAATAAAGTTTTATCCTCAACCAAAATACTTACAACAGTAGCAAATGTGCAGGTTGATTAGGACTAGTATTTTTTTGTTACAACATTGTCCAGGGTTACTTTTAAAATTATCAGTGAAATTTTTGAGAAGAGTATTTAAGTTGGTGGTGATCTTTAAGGCTTTGTTGAAAACATAAGCAAAACCAAAAAGGATAGTATTGTTGCAGAGTATGGTGGATCCCATGACAGGGGTAGTTATAGAAAAAGTATTTCTTCTGATATTAAGCAAGGAAATCTGTTAGAATGTGGAATATTAATTTCTCTCAAATGTTTACCTCTGACCCACTCTGGAAGGTAGTTCTATATTGGCACACCTCCTTTTACTCTTTTTCAGGAAGGCTTCAAACCAATAAAACTAGTGGAGTAGCTAGTTATTGCTACAAAAACTAGTTGGCAAAGGAAGTACCTAGCTAGATAGGTATATAGATGATAAACAAGATAGCTAATATTTTTGTTTAGTACATCTTGGACAGTTATAGAATGAATGTAGGGAGATAGCAGCTCTTTTGAGAAGGAATTGAACACCAAGATATTGATTGTAGTTCCTTTTAATATAGTTCAAGGCATTTATAGTGTATGCATCTTCTGCTAACTTGTAGAAGAGATATGCACTGTGTTGCTTTGCAACTTGTGGTAGCCTACAAAAGGCAAGAGCTAGGCTGCCATAAGCCTAGAAGAGTAACCTAAAAAAGGCTCCAAACTTTTGGGAGCTGGCTTACATTTTCATTACAAGATTGCAAGATCGTTCCAGCTGCAGGCTCTTTGACATTTCCTTTAAATGTACTTACAATTCTACATCCTCTAATTTAATGTCCTAAGCATGCAATATACATACTTTATTTTTTTTTCCTAAAAGAATCAGCTCCCAAAAGATTTGAGGAGTCAGAACTAGACTGATTTTTGAGGTTCATTTGTTACTATGAGCAGAGATTAGAGCTCAAAGAAGGGTGACTCATGATGTCTGTGCTCATTGCAGCATGACAGTTTGCAAGTAAAGAAAGACATGCTTCTCTTTTCCTCTGAGAAATCAGCAGAGAAAAGGTAATTTTATTCAGCTGAACTAGGGCTGTATTTTGGAAAAGGTTGTATCCATTTTGTCAGTATTGGTGGGCACTAATACAGTCTGTATACCCAAAACACTACTTTCCCCAATGTAAGAGCATTTTGCACTGATGGCTGTCCTGAGCGCACTCCTTTCCCTGACTTTGGGCCTGATATAGAGCCTACTTAGGGCAACACAAAAACTCCTATTGAATTAACTCTTATGGCATTTGGATCTGGTAAAAAGATGCGTTGCTAGGTTTTTGCAACAAAGTGGCTTTTTTGGGTCTTTATACCTATAGATGCGTATTGACACTGCTTATTTAACCTCCTCTTTTCAAAGAACTACTTTTTGAATTGTCGAATTTCCAATAATCCACCACTAACAGACCTCAGACTCATCTTGTATTGTGAGGTGCCTTGAGATTTAGTTGCTCAGCTTTGCAGTGGAAAACTGCAGCAGTTTTGAAAAGAATTACTAAAAAATGCTCCGGTTGATTTCAGCACGACTGACTCCATTATCGTCTTGCAGAAGAGGGTAATGTATTTCCTTTATCTTATTTTTCTCCCTTTTATTATATGATTATAGACAAACAGACATTGTATTTTTCAAAATCTTATTGTTGTATTGATTATATTAGGCTGTGAACTACTACAGAACAGAACAAAACAAAACTTTTGTATTTCTTAAACTGTGGGCATGTTCATTGTAGTCTCATAAAGCAAAAACTTAATTTGATTTATGATGGACTTTAGCTACTTACCTTGAGATCATATTTAGAGCCAAGTAACATGCCTCTTCCTTTCCAGTTCAGTACACTCTGTGGGGGTTTGTTTTTTTTGTTTGTTTGTTTTTTTGTTTGTTTTTTTTTTTTGTTGTTGTTTTTTTTTGGTTTTTTGGCCTTTTTTTTTTTTTTTTTCAGTGTTTTGTATTACTGGGACCTCAACTAATGTAGATCCCTATAGCTACCTGAGAGAAACTGGATATTCCATCAGGTGCAAACAATTCAGGAGATAACTTTAATTTTACAGTGTAATTCTACATTGATTAACTGGGTTGATTTTCCTAAATTTGATCTTGGATCACGGAAAATCTTTCTGTTATGGAAGATGTGCAGGGACCTAATACTGCAGCCCTGGAACAAGCCTACTTTATTCCTACACACAGAGTAGAGGATATACCTTCTTTTTGAAGGATGCATAGTAAAAGGGTAGTGAGGCATTCAAGGAGGCAGAATTGCTTTGAAAACCTGAGTTTCACACAGCTGCCAGCCACAGAAGAAAGTAGTGCTTGAATACTGTGGCTGATGCAGATTTTTTAGAACACAAGGGCAGATATAATTTAGCAGTGACAGCAGTAACGCAGGAGAAAGAAATTCACTTCAAAGGAAGAAGGAACAGAGAGAAGAAGGTGTTTTAAAAACAAACCAGGGAGCTCTTTCTGGCAACGATGGCTTACAGGATTCAAATGCAGAAGGCCAGACTCTTCTATTGATTGCTGACTGATCTGTATTTTCCCTGCTGTCAAAGTTATCATATACTCAGCTTTTAAATCTAGGATCTGCCTTTAACTTTAAAGGAGTAAAGGCTTGGATGATTCCTCTCAAAGAATTACTTTTCAATTAAAAAAAAAGTAACACTATGAACAAAACCTTAACGCGTTAAGGCCTTTTCTTGTCTCTAAGGGTGTAGAACAGAGAATTTAACTAACCAGAATCTCCTTTTACCCACATGGCAGTCACCTCCCTGTAAAAATCTGACTCCCCAATAGTAAGATGGTCTGAACATGCTCTGGGATAGCTTCTCCATAGCTGCTTTGAGCTACAATTAGGGGGATGCAGAAGGATCTCCAGTGCAAAGAGTCACCACCATGGGAGGGGGTCTAACAGTCAACAGTCACAAATGAAAAAGTATGCTTATTGAGGAAAAGCAGAAAGCATCACTATTCTGTCATTCTAACATGAGGCTGAACTCCTTATGGCCGGAGGGATTCACAGCATCTGCCACGACTCCTCATCATCCTTTCTTGCTTGGTTAAAACTGCACTGGTCCTTAGGTATCCCACATCAACTGTGGGAACCTTCAAGAAACATAGTCTGTGTGTTTATTACATCCTATTGGTTATGAGAGAAAAAAGAAAGAAAGAAAGAAAGAAAGAAAGAAAGAAAGAAAGAAAGAAAGAAAGAAAGAAAGAAAGAAAGAAAGAAAGAAAGAAAGAAGTTGTTCTAGTTACCCTGTAGAATTTACAGAATCACAGAATGGTAGGGGTTGGAAGGGACCTCATGAAATCATCTAGTCCAAGCCCCCTGCCAAAGCAGGTTCCCTACATCTCCAGCGATGGAGACTCCATAACCTCCCTGGGTAGTTTATTCCAGTGCTCCATCACCCTCACAGTAAAGAATTTTTTTCCTTAGGTTTGTATGGAACTTCCGGTGTTCCAGTTTTTGCCCATTGCCCCTTGTCCTGTCACTGAGCACCACCAAAAAGAGCCCGGCCCTATCCATTTGACCTCTGCACTTCAGGTATTTATGGACATTGATAAGATCCCTTCTCAGTCTTAGCTTCTCCAGGCCAAAGAATTTAAGCTCTCTCAGCCTTTTCTCATACAGGAGATGTTCCAGGCCCCTAATAATCTTTGTGGCCCTCCACTGGACTCTCTCTAGAAGATCCCTGTCTTGAACTGGGGAGCCCAGAACTGGACACAATATTCCAGATGTGGCCTTACACATTTAGTTGCTCTCCTTGCTGAAAGAGGAATAATAATATCAAAAACATTTAAATCACTGTAGAATATGCTGAATATGTTGCATATCCATCTTGAACTCATCTGTGAGGTAGCAATAAAAGCTGAGATTCTGCCCTGAACTCTCTTTCAGTCTTTCTCCATAAGGAGTAGTTTGCTGGATCAGAGCCAGCAGGCTTCTAGTCTGATCACTGCATATACTTTGGACAGTCCTGTTCACATTGAGGATTCTACTTCCGGAAACAATGAAATGACCCTACAGACAAGGTTAGCCTCAACTGGAATTTCCCATCCATTTAAGCAAATCCCTTTTACATGACATTGAGAATCTGGACAATGATGTCCTGCCTTGCTAAAATAAGATCTTTTATGAAAGGTATCAAAATGAGGAGATGAGATGCTGGGAAACAACACTTCAGCAAAGACAAAGTGTCCAAGTTTATACTTTTTCCAGTTATTAATTAAATTTGAGCACTTACATTGAAAGACCCCTGCCAGCCTTACTGCACATAGTAATAATGATGTAATTTTTGCCTGGAGAAGGCTGTTGTTTTCAACAGCTATGTATTCACATTAGTTTTGTCATTCTCTGTTACAAAACAGAACCACATGCAGCTGTATTTCTGACACTCTACGTGGTTAATATATACCATTTTGTGGTAAGTACTTATATTGTAAAGTGCAGTTATTATGCAGTAGCAATTTAAAATCAGTATAGACTGGGCTATAAGTTATAAAACTCTGACAGAGTAATTATTTTTACTTTCTATGTACAGGCAATTATTGCCATACCTCAGATGTGTATTAATAAAACTTCTGTGTTATAATTGTAAAAATATAAGCTTTGAAAACTTATATTGGTGATGGTAAGGACAGTTCCAGAAGCAAAATCTTAAACTCTCTTGGGTTATTCTGTGCAAATTCAAAATGGCTGTACTTGTTTATTACAAAGGAACTTGATCATTTAAATATGGTCTTTTGTTAAATGCAATATAGAAAAATGAAAATTTCCAGATTTAAAAAAAAAATTCTGTGACATTTAGGCATGAAATAAACATAAGTTGTAGTTGTTGTTTTTTTAATTTTCTTTTGCCTATAAGACTATATTCAACCTAAAAGCTAGATTAAGTGACTTTTTTTAAAAGGACACTAGGAAAATGCATCAACAGACTGAATTTTCTAATTTTTGTCATAAAAATCTCCAGGTTTTGATCAGTGCTAATACTGAGAAATGAACTAGAAAATGATAATGGGACTTTCAGAATTACTCATTGGTCTAACCTTTAATTGCTAAGGTCACTGAATGTTTTGTCATGGTCTAATGGGAGCAGCTGGCCAATGAAGACATCTCTAAACCACTGTAGCATTATGCAGCAACATTGGCCAGGGGACCTCCATCACCCTGAAACTGGGTGTCCTGTTTTTCAGCTGAGACAGAGGTAGGTTTCTTTTTAATAGCTTGAATAGTGCTGTGTTTTGCTTTCATCCTGGGATTTGTTATGAGAGAAACACTGATAGCATACCAGTGTTTTCATTTTTGTCACTGGAAAGTGAAGGACTTTGTATTATGTTAGTCTACAAGTGCAAGACCTAAGAGGGTGAGGTATAATTAAATTAATAAGCTAAATTGGTATTTGGATATACCAATGGGATATTCCATATCATATCACGTCATGTTCAGTATATTAATGAGAGTCTCTTTCTCTTTTGCTCTCTCTGACTTTCACTTGGGCTCTTGCTCTTCTGGGATTGCAGTTTCAGCTTGGGATTGTCACTCTGGCATCGTTATCTGGGAAGGGGCTGGGCTTGGTTGATTGGTGATGAGCTATTGCACTGTGTAGCACTAATTTTTACATTTTACTACTTCTATTATTATCATTACTATTTTAATATCAGTCTTATTTTAAGTTTTCTTTTATTTAAATTATTAAATTGTTCTTATCTCAAACTACAAGTCTCCTTACCCTTGCCCCCAATTCTCTCCCCTATCCACCACACTGGGTTTGGTTGTCTGTGTTTCCCTATTGATTTGCTGACCACATTTCTTTATTCTATGGTGCTTAGACATAACTCCTTCATTTGACCCAAAAAGTCTCTGAGATTGAAAAGACCTGCCAAAATTGTTGCTAGTTTGTGCAAGTTAATGTTGTTGTAGCTAAGAAAAGGGAAAAAATTCAGCACATGTATGAAACACACAGAAAACATGAACACCAGTGGGATTTCCAGGGACATTTAGACCTAAAGGAAGAAGCCAGCTCTAGAAAAGAGATGTGTAAGTGTTGAGAAATTCAAGCCACTGAGTTTTTGCATTCATTCAGTTTCCTTTTATTGGATAATTAGGAAGTCCATGCAAAAGACTATTTACTTTAAAAGACTTAACAGAAGCTGCAAGAATTATAAGAATTATATCCTTCATATAATGATGGTACATGATCAGAGGACTTTATTTTCAGATTGTAATTTTCAATACAGTGTATTCAAACATGGCAAGTTACAATTTATTTTAATATGAAAGTAATATCAGAGTGATAAAACCAGGTAAGATACCTTTTTGTATCCCAAACCCCTCTAACCAACTGGAAGTGAAGATAAGGTTCATGACCATCTGAGGAACCTGAACATACCCGAGTCCGTGGGACCTGATGAGATGCATCCCAGAGTCCTGAGGGAACTGGCTGATGTAGTTACCAAGCCACTCTCAATGATATTTGAAAAGTCATGGCAGTCAGGTGAAGTCTCTAGTGACTGGAAGAAAGGAAATATTACACCCATTTTTGAAAAGGGTAGAAAGGAGGACCCTGGGATCTACCAACCTGTCAGCCTCACCTCTGTGCCTGGGAAGATCCTCGTTATCAATACAGGCTAGGAGATGATGTGCTGGAAAGCAACCCTGAGGAAAAGGACTTGGGGGTAACAGTGGGTGAAAAGCTGGACATGAGCCACCAATGTGTATCTGCAGCCCAGAAGGCCAACTGCATGCTGGACTGCATCAAAAGAAGTGTGGCCAGCAGGTCGAGAGAGGTGATTCTGCCCCTCTACTCTGCTCTGGTGAGACCTCACCTGGAATACTGCATCCAGTTTTGGAGTCCTCAACACAAGAAGGACGTGTACCTGTTGGAGTGTGTCCAGAGGAGGGCCACAAAAACCATCCGAGGGCTGGAACACCTCTCCTATGAAGACAGGCTGAGAGAGTTGGGGTTGTTCAGCCTGGAGAAGAGAAGGCTCTCGTGGGACCTTATAGCAGCCTTCCAGTACCTGAAAGGTACTTATAAGAAAGCTTGGGCAGAACTGTTCACAAGGGCATGCAGCAATAAGATGAGGGGTAATGGCTTTAAACTAGAAAAGGGTAGATTTAGGTTGAATATTAGGAAATGGTTCTTCAATATGAGGGTGGTGGATCATTGGAACAGGTTGCCCAGAGAGGTAGTGGAGGAGCTGTCCCTGGAGATATTCAAGATCAGGCATGATGGGGCTCTGAGCAACATGCTGTAGTAAAGATGTCCCTGCCTACTGCAGGAGGGTTGGACTAGTGGATCTTTGAAGGTCCCTTCCAACCCAATACATTCTATGATTCTACATCATTCCTAGGGAATAATTTCCTAGGGAAAAAATCAGCTTTTTTTATCTAAAAGCAGCAGATACAGCAATATATATCAACTCTTCTCGGAGCCTGGGAACTAAAAGGTAAAGATCTGAATGATTGCCTCTCTGCACATATATTTCTTCTTATTTTTTAATGATACTTTTGGATTCACTGTGTAATGAGGGCAGTGGTACAAAATAATACAATGCATATGTTTCCGGAATGCCTAGTACACAACCCATACGCCACTAAAAACTTTCTGTGTTTCCTCCTTATTTGGCATGTGCTGCTCCATTGGCTTCAGCTGCACAGTAACAGAAAGCCTAGCTCTTTATTTCTTGCTCTGTTATTATTCTTTGAGTCATTCGGCCTCCTCTCTCGCAGTCTCAGAAGAACAGCATTTTTTTTTGTTCCATCAAACATGAAGTCATGGAAGCAACACTTCAGTACGGAGAGACTTATACTAATACGAAGAAAATTTCAAACCATCTGGGAATGGGTCTTTTTGTTACCAAAATCCAAAATTAACTTCAAGAAGAGTGGATTCAAAAATTAATGCTTTCAAAAATCCCCCAACAAAAAGTAGCTCTTTCTTCCTCTTTTGCCTGCTATGCTTTTCTCCTCCAATCTAACTTCCAACTCTCTCAATAAACTTCTTCTGAGAGCTATTCAGCACATACAAACCTTCAAGTGGATTTTTCAGAATGCAGAAGTATGTACTGACTTAGTGTATTTATTTATAGACAAAGTAGTCAATATGGGTATGTTATACCAAAAGTGTATTGCAATAGTACCTCTCAGAACATTGGAGAGGTTGATCTAGTGTAAGAGACTTATATGCTGAATTCTGAATTTCATTATCTTACTTGCTATTTTTACATCACAGCCATTAAATGCATACAGCACTACAGATAGATTTTTAATTATTTATATTTAGATGGAAAACTTTTAAATGTAAGAATTTTTTTGAAACAAAATAATTTATCTGTTGATTTGTTTTTGTCTTAAATATTCTGTTGATTTAAAATTTTCACAGCTATATTAGGCTGATTCTATTAGATTGTGTTCTAAAAAGAAATGACTATTTCACTGTTGTATTTATTTCCATGTACTGAATAATTCTTTGGCATTAAGGGTTGACTGAATGCACCAAGCAAGATATGATGGAAGTGACTTGGAGATTTCATTTTATTTACATGTATATATACATATATACACACAATTGTTTTCCATTCATCACTTTTTATTCTCTGTGTTACCTTTCCACTCCCAGAGATTTCGTGTGTGGAAGTTACATCTAAACACTTTCCCATCAGCTCAGGAAAGTACTGCAGAAGTTTTACATCATCATCATCTGTATGTCACAATCATGACAGCTAATGTTGCCCAAGTCTGCATCTGGAAGGTAGTAAGAGAGATGCAGCATCAAAGCCTTATTTAGCAAGATAATGAGCAGGATTCAGATGCCTGAACATGGTATCTAGTGACATTTTAGAAAGCCCAGAGTACCTTGTCTGGATTCCAGGTGGCTCACCAGAGAGGTGTGTGTCTTGCAGGAGTGATATTATATTTGTCTGTCCTGTGTAGGTCCTCTAGATATTGACGTTTAGACAGGAGAATCATACCCAGTTAATCCATACTCTTCTGTAATGTTTTGGTGGGAGTGGGGAGAGGAAGAGTATGTCCACACAACAGGATGTAAGAACTCCAGAGGATTCTAATGGCTATATTGAAGAAGAATTACTGAAATCACCAATTTTTTCCCCCCCCAGAGTATTTAATTCCTTATTTCTTTTTATACAAAACCTGTGAGATGAACTTTTCAAGATGACTTTGGAATCCAAGTTAATTCACAACCTGTCAGAAACTTTTGCTTAAAATAACTGACCCTAGAGGTTTTCCATTCTATTCTAGAAATAAGTAAATAAGAAAATAATTTTGCCAATTAAAAGTATACATGTCAATTTACAATGGCCTATTTCTTTTGATATTCTGTATGCAAATAGTGTTTCAATTATTATGAATTAAAATAGGGTAATAAAAATAACTAATTGAGGCTCCTGATCATTAAAAGTATTTGAGCTTTGATGCTTAAAGCACCAGTGGACTTAGGTTCTGTATCTCCAGTGTACCCAGAAGGCTCATCATGAAATCTCATTCTATTGTTTGTTTTTAAAATTTACCTCCATGCAGTGCCAGCTCCCAAGACATTATGCAAACAGCTCATCCTGTGATGCTTGTTTCACCCTTGTTGATTGATATTCTAGAGAGTCTTATTTTTATCCCTTCTTTACATCCTCACAATGAACTTGGCTCTGTGTTACTCCAGCCCAAACAGTTACAGAAATTTGGCATGGTAAGGAGAAACAGTTGGAGAGCTATGCTTTTTAAAGCAGTTGTTCTACTGCTACAGCATAAAGAAGTTATTTTCTGGCCCTTGATGTTCCTGGGCAGTGAACAGCTGTATCAGGCTTTCTGGGTGATTGATAGCTTCTTTAAACTCAGCTAGGGGAAAGGGTATTATTTCTCTAAAGAGCTCTATCTGTATTTGTGCACTGAACTTTTTTGGGGACTGCTGTGACCTGAGCATTACTGTGGATTAGTAAGTACAGGAAGCTGCAGTTTTGGTTAACTGTTGATTCCAGCCCTTAAACTGAAATATGTCAGAAAGAAAATGATTTTAAGCAAAATGCAAATTCTGGGTTATGATTCTGCTCCAGCACAAATTAGTAGCATGAATTCTTTTGTTTTCAGATAGAAGCAGAACCATCATTACACTGAATTTTCCTCTGTATCTTGAAACTAAATCCAATAGATACACCTTTAGGAGAAAATCCTGCTAGAAACAGCACATTGGTTCCATTGCCTAGCTACCCTTCCAGCCTATAGAGCTACCAGTATTTTTGCAGGAAATTTCGTATTCCATGTGGCAAAGAGTCAGCAGAGTTGGAGAAATCTGGTATGAGTAAGTAGAAGAAAGGTTTCAGAAAGCACTCTGAAAATCCTGCTATATTTTTTTCACTGTGGACTGTAGTTGCTCTTGTCATTATAGTCCCTGTCTGCAGAATCCTTTAGAAAATGATAAAAAGCTGTTTTAGGGAAAAACAGTTTCCGTATCCCCTCTGCTTCATGTCTTCTTATGAACCAATTGGTCAGGCAATGAACAAACATTGTTTGGACCTTTAAGACTTTGAGGGCATCAACACTGGGTTGACAGAGAATTGTTTTCAGTTTTTTTAAGGAAAGTAAAGGTTTTTGAAGGAAATTAACTTTTTTTTTTTCTTGAGAAAAGTGAGTCAAAATCCAGTCTGGAGTCTGTGGGAATAGGGAGTGGGGCAGCAGAAACACTAGTTCAGAGACACAAACACAGTAACAGGAGACTCAGCTTTGTCTTGCTTTACGTTGAGATCAAGTATTTGAGCACAGCTCTCCAATATCCAAAACATGCTCCAAACACTTTATCATCCTGACCAGGCAGCTCAGTCTCTCTAGTTTTTGTACAACTACTCACTGGGCAAAACAACGGCCTCTATAGTAGCAGAAGTGGGTAGAGCACTTACCTTTATTTCCAAGTCAGAAGAGGAATGGGATTATGAAGCAGGCATGAGATTCAGTACCTAAACAAATCATTGAAATAGGCAAGGAGGAAAATCTCTGTCTGGTAAGAGACTGCCATCCCAACACCTTATCTCTATTGATTCACAGAACATCTTAAAAAAAAAAGAAAAAAAAAGTTTGGAAATAAGATGATAGATTATCAGACAAATGTACATGTCTTCGGCAGCTGTCGCCTTACCTGAGGAGTTGTCAGGCCATAGTCCCTGTGGTCTGTGTCTCTGGATTGCAGAGATAAAGATTTCTTAGATGTCAAATAGCCCCAGAAAAATATTTGGAATCAGGAGAGTTTTACATGCTAAATACACACATTTAAAAAACTGTAGAATTACATGGAAGAACACACAGAATAATTTAATTTCTTAGAATCTGGCAAGTAAAGCTTTTGTGTCTTGAATTTGCAAGGATTAAGAATTTAATCTGCAGAAACTCTTCCAGGTCCCTATATTACAAAATGTTTCACTTCACTAAGTATGTGAATGAGGAATACATATGCATGAAACAGGCCTAGAGGAGCTCAGAAATTTCCTTCTCATTTGATTTAGTTTGGATAAAGGCAAAAGACCTGATATATATGCATTTATGTATGCATGTGGAAATATATATATACATTCATATATATGTGTATCTCTCAGCACGTCTTTGTTGTATGCTGTAAGAGTACCTAGGGTATATCCTTTCCTGATGAGAAAAAAACCCAAAAGATTCCTGCTTCTGCTGTGCACCCTTCTGGAAGCTCTTCTAGTCTCTTCTCTGAAGGACCTTCAAGTAAGTTCCCAAGAGACTGTAACAAGACATATTTTCTATGGCACTTTATACAAGATTTTTTTTATGCTGTAGACTGCTGTGTTAGAAATCCCAAATGTCTCAAGGTACAGGAAAAACAAGAGAAATGGAAGCCATCAGAAGATCAATAGATAACTTGCTATTTTCTTTATTAAAGGACAAGAGAGAAAATGGACAGCTTTTAGATCGATGTAGCAATTAGAATTTGCATTTTAGTCTATAAGTAAACCACTTAGAAGTTGGCTTAAAGTGACAATTATTCTTTATTTTGTTATGAAAAAAATATCTTGGAAGACATGATTTTATCATTTAATAAATCACTATCCAACTAATCAAACCAGCATCCCAAAACACAAACCAATAAAAGTAAACTATGCTGGTAGAACATTCTGCACAGCAGAAGTCTGATAATACCATTCCTTGTGCACACAAAAGTAAAGGGCTGTTGTGCTTAGTTATGGGAGGGAGCTTTCTGAAGGAAAGGAAGTGTGAGTAATGACATTTCTCCCTCCAGCTACAACATTTATGAGATTAGAAGGTGAAAAGTATGTTTTTGTGATTCCTCCTCCTCTCTCTGGAAGGGCTATAGACATAAAATTGTTTGCTTGCATTTTGATTCAACAGTTTCTTCAGGGAGCTTGAAATTTTCTTTGTATTGCCCTTGGAGAATATTCATTGCCATTCTCTACAGACAATCCTTGATGTGCAGTTTTAAAATATTTTCAGATATTTAATACAGAGATATTTAATGACAAAATTTATCTCTAACAGTAAACTTGCATTGTATCCTTGCTCTTTGCTCTCCCTAACTAAATTAATTTGCTCAGTGCTTAGATTCCAAATATTCTCTGAGTATTCTGGGTTTATTTTTAATACAGTGAATACCTGACTATGAGTCTTAATGCTCCATTATTAACATTCCTTCTTTTTTTTGTTTTTTTCTGGATTATCTTTATAACTATATTGGTTTTGGGAGCAACAATGATAGCCGAGCATGTACTGTCAGGGGAGTCCTTCTGAAACAAAAGCTATTGCTAGAACAGTAACCAAAGGCTCTATTATTGCTGGTATGAGGGAGATAAATAACCTGCTAGGTCATTTTCTCAGATAATTACTCTTTATTTGCAAGGATTCTCATCCTCAAATCTTTGAACATGGAGCTGGAATGTATTAGTTGAATGGCAAGAAATTATTAATAGTACTAACGCTACATATGATAGTAGAAACAAATCCTAGCCTTAAGAGTGTGGCCAAACCTATTTGTTAATGAATTTGATATTCTGTGTAAAAGTGAGCTATGCAGCCTGCCATAACAAGCTCCAGCTCCCTGACACCTTAAAATTGTAATTTGGGTAGCATCATGTATAGATTCATCCACTTCAAAAAGCAAATATCTTAATCATCAGATCTGACTGTGGAGTAGAGCTGTGCAGGTGATACTCCATTAGATGACAGTCATGTGCCATTCAGCAATTTGCCATCTGTCCTGTTAAATGGCCAAAATTAAGCCAGGCTCTAAAGGCTAATCCAGCACAGTTTTCTATTATCAGCAGAACCTCATCTATGTAATTCGTACAGAAAACAATACCTTCTGACCTTTGCCATGAAGAATCCAAGGCAAAGCCATGGGTAGCTCTTTGAGAAGGACCTTCTGGCCAAGGAACAGAGCTCTGTGTTTTCCCTTTGTCAAACTTAATATCATTCCGATATCACAACCTGCTACCTGAAAAACCAGGATGACCATGCTCATCTTTCCTTATTCTCCGAGTACCTTACATTTTTCATGGCAGACAAATTCCAAGTGAGGGAACATACAGCTTAAACATAATTAATAAACAGCATTAAAATTCATGCAAATAATGTCTCTATGATAGGAACAGGAGGTTCCAGAAATGCAGTTGCTGAATTCAGATTTTTTTCATTCTTGATGGAAGGTTTCCTTTTCCTGTCTATTACTTCTTTTTCCTCATCTTTTCAAAATGCTTTTTTTGTGATGGCCTCATTTGAATAATTCTGGAAGGTAAACACAAAAATGTCATTTGACACAAGCTGAATTTTTAGGAGAAGGAGTACTTCTAAAAATTCCACAAGTTGTATAGCAAGTTGCAGTGAAGGGATATTTTGAAATATAATGTTTGTGTCGATATACCAAGTGTAGAATGACAATTCTGACCACTAAAGTCATGTAGCAGGTTCTGGAAAACGTTTTGGCAGAGATCTGCCACTCACATACTGTAAAACAGGCAGGAGGCTGATTTAGCTGGACACCTGAGGATGCTCTACAAGAGAAGAGAAGCCCATGGGGATGGTACAGCTGCCATCACTGTTCCAAATGTAACATTCAGAATATGTTCAAGGAAAAGATAAAATGCCTGGGTGCTCAGCCAGTCCCTGTTGCCATGACAACTCTGGGGAGCAGTAATTTAGATCAGCCTTAAGGCTACTCTATCAGCTTTAGCAGAGGAAGGGACATAAGACCACTTAGAGCTGCTGCAGAAACCAGTGCTAGATATGATGCCTGTATGCCTGCATGAATCCATTGTATCAGCTAAATAAAGTGTTGAGGTTACTGTCATTTACCTTCAGAAAGATGGCAGCAATTGTCAGTATACCAGTAGAAAGTAGAGCCTGAATCTATAAGGAGGGAGAGAGTTCAGGTTATTTCATTGAACCAGACCTGTAACGTCACACCATGTCTGCACTCTGTCCACTGTCTTCCTTTTCCTGCTTCCTGGCCTTGTCAGATGCTGCTGTGCACCATACCAACCCTCTTTATAAGTGGTGGCAGCAACAACAGCAGGCTGCTGGGATTGAATGTACCTCCTCCCCGTGTCACAGCCTTGTCCTCTTTCATGAGGCACTCTTCAGGCCACTCTTTTGCCCCAGCTTCACAGTCTATAGCAATTTTTCGGGATGCTCCAGGCTTTGCAGGAGGTGATTCACAGACTCATAAATGTGTAGAATGCACCGTTTCCTTTTTTGTTGCTGCTCAAGTAATCCCCTTTTGATGTGGAAAAGCTTGTGCTGCAGAACCAGGATGTTTCTGTGTCACTCACCTCTGCCTCCATGTCACTTCTGTTTCCTGGCCTCTTCATACTTTCAGGCAGCAAGGTATAGCTGATTTCCATTCAGCAAACTATCTTGCTTTCATTACAGTCACAGTATGAATTGGAGACAATGATCACCCATACTCTTAACATGTTCTTTGCTGTGACATAAAATATGCAAGAAATAAAACTTTGTCTATTTCATAGTTCTGATTTAATGCATTCAAAAATACACCTTTAACACCTCAATGAGGAGAACACTGTTGACAAGGCTGTGTAAACAAGAAGCATATCCAGAGTGTTAATACAGGCCATTCTTTTCTTCTCTTTTAGCAAGAAAATACTTTGGAGAGCTGAATGCACAACATTTGTCTCATTATGCCTAGCATGCTGTTGCTTTGCTTTTTCACAATTGCAAGGTAACCTGCTGACACAGCTTGCCAAACTCCTGCCTCCCTCAGTGGATATATAAGCCAGGCTGATGCAAATGGACTATTGAATTGCATTCACTTGGCAGTCCTCCCACACACAAGATGAAGAGCAGCAACTTTGATTTGCAAGACCTCTTTTCATTTACTTCTTTTGTAGTGCAGCATCTTTTGTTCAAGAAATATATAGCCTGAACTGAGAATTTAAACTCTGTCCAATGGTCCTGTAGTGAAAAACCTTTTGCCCCTGGAAAAGCTAATATTCCTCTAGCAAAACAAGATACACAAACACATTCTTGAATTCAGTGCTTTTTCCTAAATACTTAACCAAATAGGTGCCCAGGTATTTTCTAGTGTACGGCTACAAACTGCAGAACAAAATTTTGGTTTGGAAGAAACCAAAGTATGTTTTCAAAATGTATGTATTGCCATTGAGTATTAATTTGAATATATTCAAGTGGTTAATATAAATATTCACCAAATGGTTAACTTTGGGTAGGATCCTTTGATGTACTTTAGGATTATTTGCCTTTTGTATTTAACCTTTAGGTCTTTTAAGACTGATCAAAGTAGACATAAATGCCTATGATTTTTTATTTTTTTTTAAAGGGAGTTCAACTTTTAATTTTAGTGATTTTGTATTTTTTTCTGTTAAAATAATCTGACTTCTAATTAAACATTGCATTCTAATTTTGTTGCATCTTTTCCTGTATTAGTGACAAGAAAGGAGATATGTAAAATAAAAAACTTATGACTCTCTGATTTTTGGCCATCACTTCTTGCTTAGTAAGTGGAGTGGGGAAAGCTGTTTCTAGAAGAGTGCAGTTATTTTTGATAGCAAAGGACTGCATGCAAGTTGTTTTCTTTTATCCGTTGAATCCTACTTATTAAAAAGCTCAAAAATTGGTGTAATGTATTCCTGCATAATGTAATATGAAAGATAAGTTCTGCTTCCTTGTGGCACCTGCTTCGTATCCAGATCACTCCCAGCAACAGTAGTACCTAGGTCAGATTGGGATTTGCAGTGACTACAGGAGCTTAGGCACACAGGAACATTCAAAGAAACCTAAAGCGCAGACCTAGATATGAGGTTCAGGCACTTTCAATGAGCTCTGTAAATGTAGTGTTGGAGTATTTTTAGACTATGTTTACTATATTTCATTCCCTCAGCCCCCTTGCCATCCAAATAGTTGCTACTCCTCACAAGGATAATTGCTTCTCCTAGCCTAGGCTGATCAGTTCTTTTGCCTGCAGTGCTCCAATTAGAGTAACATCTTCCAAGTCTTGACTCTAAGTGCAGCTTTACTACAGACCTTAATCTTAACTTTTTCCTTACCAGCTTCAAAAGGGAGGCAAGAAAGTGTCTGCACCAAAGAACCAAGAGCTTTGGCTGTGTTTTCTTTCCATGTGCTCCTGCTGACTATCCAGAAATATTGCAGAGGGACTTGACCTTACCTCAAACACTCCCGTTTCTCTTAGAAGTGTAAATTCTAGTAAGCACTAGCCAACTTCCCTAGGAAACTATTATCTTTCTGCCCTCCCTGTCCCAGTGTCCCTTCCTCTCCTCTCTTCCACTTTAATCGGACAATTTAGCCACTGAAGCTCAGGAAAGCAGCTGGGATCCCAGCCTCACACAGGCACCACATCTACAATTTGATTTTTAATGAGAGAGGGAGAGGACTTCCATCCCTCCCCTTCTTTGATGCTGATTTTGGTTGGTGTACTTGTCTTCACTAATTCATCTCAGATACGTTTTTCTCCCTCAGACCCTGTCTGAATTTTTAGGCTTTTGATTGTCAGTCAATTCCATTCTCATAGTTAGGCACAACTCAGTTAGGATCCCACCTCCAATACTTGAGCAGACTGGCATGTGTCATCCCCTGACTCACCATCACAGACAGCCAGTCTTTTCTTCTGAACCAACAGACTGCTATTTTTACCAGCACTCAGAAACATCAAATGTCAAATAAGTAGCATTGTACCCAGTAGCTGGTGGCCATGTGCTGAGAAATCAGGGCAACGGGAACTTTAAAATACCTACCACAATGCTCAGAGACATTGTTAAATCTCTACTGCATTCCATTCAAGACTTTTTCATATTGGTGGATGTAGGACCAGTGGCCTATAGTTCTTTTAAATTGAAAAATCTAAGAATTGCTGTAGCTGCTGTTCCTGACCTGACCAAGCTATCTACTGCGAGCTGCTCAAAGTCAAGATTATTTTGCCTAGTACAGACTTCATCTTAAAGTGCTAGTATCTTACTTGGCAGGATTTGGCCAGGATGATTTTCATGTAAGGGTATGTTAAAAAATTTTATGCAGTAATAGTTAAATTCAGTGCTGACTATAGGACAAAAAGAATTTGAGCTGCTGCAGAGGTTTCAGAATAATAGGATTTTCAAACCTGGTCATTTGACTGACTATGTGATTGCTGCATAATTATGTTTGCACATCTCTGAAGCTTCTTCTCTCCCAAGCTGTCAGGCTGAGGTAGCAGATGGCAGAGAGGGGTGGAAGGTCAGATGCCTGGGTAAGGACGTATTTTCCAGCAAGGTTCCAACGACAGCAGGGCCCCAGTGGGTGGACTACTTCCCCTCCTGAGTATGAGGAGCATCTGGCTGCCAGGCTGGCTGGCTGTTTCCAACACACCCGGTCCCAGAGCAGGCAGGGGTCACACTGCAGCACTGCAAGAGAGCGCAGTGCAGGAGCTGCTGGTGCAGGTTTCCCTTGGTGACTCAACAGACCTCGATTCTGCCGCTGCCCTTTTGCAGCTCCAAGTGGATGCGCTGCTTACTAATTTATTTATACCAGCTTGTTTGGTAAGAGGGGTTGACTGGACCATTAGTGTCAACTATGTTAGAAGACAACAGCCGTGGAAGAGTTTTACTGGCAGATTTGGGACACAAGAGAGCTCTTTGAGGCTAAGAAACTAGAGATATTTCAGATATCTCAATTTCTTCTTACGCTAACTATAGATGTGAATACTATGTAGCAAAATAAAAGAACATTTAAGATTGAGAACTGATTATAAAGTTACCGCTATCAGTAGATAAGCAAGATATATTTCAATTTTGCATTCTGCCCTAAGCTACTATATTTATTGTTCTGTTGTTCCTTTTTAAAAAAGCCATTACAGACTTGGGGTTTTTATTTTGGTTTTGTTATTTTTTTTTCCAATCCCATTTTTTCTATAGATTCAGAATTAGAATCAAGAGGCCTCTAGAGTGATGCTATGGTACAGCCTCTTTCCTTCCAGATACTGAAAATTTAGGCTGGCAGGTTTTTCATGAGGAAAGTAATAATTTCGGCTTACTGGCATGCCAGAACTCGGTTTGTTTTATTTTATTTAATGAAGTCATGACTAATAAAAAGCCTTGTTTGAAGAATTTTGAGCACTAAGGTGGATAATTTCATCATTAGATAGGAAAGCCACAGAGGACATTTTTTTTTTTCTCTGTTATACATAAGGAATTATTTACATTCATGAGATTGGGATAAATATATATCCTCTGTTCTTTCAAACATGACATCAGTTAACATTTTTACAGCCTGATGACTAAACATAGGTTTCCAGAAGGACAACACATGTTTAATTTGTCTGAAATGCATGTGTTTGAAGAATTAGTACCCAGTCTGTTAACTATGAGCAGAAGAATATGAATAGAGTAATAAAGGTGTGTTTGGTTAAAATAAAAAACAAACAAACAAAACCCAAACCAGAAAGAACTTAAAACTTGCTTGTTAAATTAGGCTTGTGTTGATAAGAACTTGATAAGACAGATGGAATGTAATTTGACTATCTATAACTAAATATATCAGACCAAACTAATGACTACTGGTCACCAGCAGCAAAGGCTTAAACCAGAGAGACTCGTAACTTGCTTTTGGATTCACATATGTGAGGCAAGGTGTGTTACCAATTGCAGAGAGCAAGTTATGCTTCTGCAAAGAGGTAAAATTAACAACATGTATAAATACATTTTTGATTGTGAAAGACACGTAGCTATAGCAACAAATTTTTCAATTTTTCTAATGCCTAGAGAATAGGATCCTGCACACCTGCCTTGGACCATCTAAGTAAAGCTTAGCACAACCTCAAAAACAAAGCAATACTTGAGTGCTTCTCCAAAACTAATGTTTAGATTTTAGAATGACCCCATTGAGTTTTTAATACTCAAAGTACTGTAAATCAGTGTAAAATTCAACATATAATTTACTTAAACCCGGACCCACATAAACCACATTTAAGAATAACTCTTTTGCCATTCAGGTCTTTGCATCTTTTCAACACAAATAGAGGGGCAGTGTACAAGGACAATGACACTGATTCTACATAAGGCACAGAGAGGCACGTCTTCCTCCCACCCCTCCCTTCTTCCCAGGCTCAAATTACTTTACTCATGATTTCTCTAGCTTCTCCCTGCCAGTGGCACAGGTGACAGGGAATGGGGATTTCAGTCAGTTCATCTATGTCACTCTTCCCAGCATGAAAGTCCAGGAACAAAATATTCCAACATGGACTTTCCATGAAGTCATGGACCTCTTTGGGCGCAGATCCCGGCTGCAACATGAGGACATCCACGGACTGCAGATGAGCTTCCAGTCCAGCGCACCTCCTCACCACCCTGGCTCTGTGGTCGACCCCCACTCTGATGTTGAATGTCTCTGGCGTCTCAATACAGTCACAGCTGCCCTTGGGCTCAGCTTTCTGCTCCATCATGAAGTCCTACATGGCCTGCATGGCCTACACATCGGGTATCTGCTCTGTCGTTGAACTTCCATGGGTTGCAGGGGACCTCATTTACCTTCTCCTACTCAATGCTGTTGAACTGGGTGTCTGAGGTTCTCTGTCCTCTCTCTCCTCCTCCTCCTTCCTCCTGGCAATGAAGCTTTCCTTTTGTTTAGGCCGATGGTTGTCTTTTGTTCAGGTCAATGGCCTCTCCTCCAGGTTCTCTCCACCTTCTTCTTTTCAAGACAGTCATTCCCCTCATAAATATGTATTCAAAGAGGCTTTTCTCTATCACTAATTAGCTCAGCCTGGTCTGGAGGCGCGTATGCCTTGGAGTCAGGGGAGCTTTGAGAAGCTTCTGACAAGGGCCATCACTGTAGCTCCTTCCCCCACTCCAAAAGCCTCACACATAAACCCAACACAGTACAGTATGAAAGCTACAAACTGTAAACTGTCCTTAAAAACTCTCTTTTCAAGTCCACAGCAGTGCAATCAGTTTGTTAACATTCAACACAGATCATTTTCAAGCTTTTGATGACTTCCTGCTTTTTTACTGTAACAAGCTCCTTGTATCGTTCTACAGTCCTGCCTTTCTTACATCTCTCACACCATTTCCTTTCCTCTGAATCTGAGTCTCCTACTCTTCTGTCTCTGTTTTGCACTTTTTACTCTCTCTGTTACATGAAACTGTTGGGCAAGGAATTTCCTTTCCTTTGAGATGTATGTTCTTAAAAGCTCCTTCACTTGATAGGCATCTTAGTGTTTATATCTATGAAGAACGCATTCCCTGAATGACTGAATTATTCTACTTAAATGAGATTGGTAAAGAAGTCAGGATCAAACATTAACTGTCTGAGAAAAGTGAACTATGCAAAGGATGTCCATAAAGACAGAATAAAGAACAATATACCAATATGCACATCTTGCTTAGTGCAAGTTGATTGTGTGCTTGGAATTGAACCAGAACTATTCTATTGATGCTGGTCCTACATCTTCTGATAATTGGTAATAAATCAACCACCCCAATAATTATTTCATGAGTAGATAATGTGCTCCGCTTCTTTCAGAAATGTAAGTTAATCCTACAATAGAATAGGTCTTTAAAATGGTTTGCCATTTTTCAGAGGGTCTTTGAACTTCCTAGTTGATAGCATATGGCGTCCCTTTTATGTAGAAAGTTTGAATATGAAATCAGATGGAAAAATATGGAACTACTTAACACTTCTAATTTTTCTGGGATGAACCCCTCCCCCAACACAACTACTTTTGAATATCATGTATTAGCACTCATTATGCTGAAAATAAGATAATAAAATTCAAAGGTTAACTTTATATCTGAGCTTAGTGGAAAGCCAATTTAAATGTATAAAATCTTCTACTTCCTCAAGCTGCCTTAGCCTGTATGTTTCACTATTGTCCTTTAGTCAGCTTTGTCACTGATCATGCATTGTACTCCATGTGAGTGAATTACTGAACAGAGACAGATGTCACCATAATAAAAATTCACACAAGGCTTTTCTCCAGCTGTTCTACAGCATGTTTTGCACACTATAATTGGGACATGCAGCTCAGAATACACAATCACTGAAGTTATATTTAACACTGTATGTGTATTCTGTCTAAAATACCTTATTGCATTTAAGATCACAAAACAAACCAAGATGGCAAGAAGAGAGATACATAGTAAGGAGGAAAAAAAAAAATATAAAGTACTGCTGACAAAATGTTGTTTTGTTTTTCCAAGACTGAAATAAATATTTTTTTTTTTCATGTGTGAGGCTTTTGGAGATTCTGAAATCACTGAGCTTTCCATCACCACTGGAAGACCTGTTCTAACAGAGTAACTCTACCCTGCTACAAGAGATTTGAATGGGATGTGAAGACTTCCATCAACCTTTATTTTACATTACTTATTTGAGGATTAGACCCACCATCTTCCACACTCCTTAGAAGTTATTAATCAATAAGCAAAAATAATTTAGTCTTTGGCCTCCAAATACCCATGCTATATCTCCATGAGGAATTACTTCATTAACTAAAGCCTTTATATCCCACTGTATAGGGAATTTGTGAAGTGCTAGATAGGAATTAAAATCCTAAGCTTTATGAAAATGTCATGGAATCCTGACGCTCACTGCGGAAATTCACATTGTAAAGCCACAAGTATAAATTCTTTAAAAAAGGCATTATTTTTATTTTCCCTTCTTTTTTGTTTGATGCTATTAAGTACAGAGGCATCTTGCTAGATCTTTGCATGACAGTTATGTCATGGGTGCTGTTTCCCATCAGGTCAACATCAGAGAGGAATTCCATGATCTAGTCTTCACTTGTATGACAGCCAACTCAGGATTACCAGGAACAAATAAGGCAAGATCAGTGACAATTACTGGTTACATATCTAATTTTATGCAGTCTTTCTATAGTTATAAAGATTTTTAAGTAACGCAATAACCTTGATGGTCCTTACAATTCCTTTTAAGCCATCTTTTTCCATACTTCTTTTCCATGTTTTTACGAAGCTCTTCCAATAACAACACTCCAAATCTCTCACTCACAAAACCAAAGAACCTAGTTTCTAGTTAAGATTATGTCTTTCATTCTCTGGTAGTCCTTAAAAATAAGTACATATAGTTGCTGATTTGTTGTTTTTCTTGGGTTTGTGTACTTGGCCATTATGTGGATCCTTATTGCTGTGTTTGTTTAGGAGGGCACAAAGATGACAAAGTCAGGTCTTTGTCACTTGCGTTCTCTGTGATAACAAAATCATCTGATCAAAGGCCTATCTTAACAAGAAGAAAGAGTATAGTCAGAGTGTAGGAAGAACAAAGAACAGGAAACAGTACTTTATTTTGTTCGTGAATCAAAATCTTGCAGACAGTTTATAACCCAGGAAGCTCTATCTCTGCTTCCTCTAAGATCTATTCTATCTGGCATCTCTTTGATTTTCTCTGAGCTTTCTGAAAGACACTCATCTAGTTTCATCAGCTGTAGTCACAGCCCCTCAGTTTTTAATTTCTCCCTAAGTTTCCTCTTCAGATATTTCCAAGCAACACAACAGATATTAAATGTAATGTCTTCCAGATTTCCAGTTATTTAACTTGGGGAGGCATTGATGAATTCTTTCATCAGGTCTAGATGGAAGATGGCTAGAAGCCTGTCTGTTTTGACAAGATCTGTGTTTTTACAGATCATAGACATCTTTAGTAACACAAAAGCTTCCAGCATGATTGCATATTTTCACAATTAATATTGTTATATAAATCTCTCCAAAATTCCTAGGAGTAGGAGGTTTAGGAACTGCTGGGGTTTTTCTGAAGATTATTTATGGACTGTAATCCACATTCTGTGATTATGGGATTATGTGCAGAATGTAATCCACATTCTGCACAAATGGGACATTCTGAAAAGTAAAAAATAGAAAATACATCCTAATTTCTTGGCATTATGCTAATTTTTGTTTGGCAAAAGCTTTTTATCTGCTCTTTAGTCAAAGAAAATAATGGGAAAAGTTCTTTATGTTGTTAAAAAAAATTTGAATGTGACTTTAATACATAACAAGAGTGTGAAATTAAACAAGAAATTAATGAACATGGATTAATTCAGCTCCTGCTCAGGGCAATGTAACTGAAAGTAAGATATATTGTTGTTAGATTTCTCTGCATAGATTTCCCTTAAATAGCAGCACATGAGCTTTCATAATCATCAACAAATTTGTATTCATATACTTTACAGTTTTGTGGGTCAGTTGGTCCACAGCAGTTTTATGCACAATAAAATATGTATGAAAGGACTATGAGCTACAGAGGGACTGGAGTTTTGGGTTCAGGAAAAAGGCAAAAATAAAATGTCATGGAACACTTGTGGAGTAAAGAACTGGATAGATGGTAGGAGGAGAAGGTAGCAGCAATTCTGGCCCATCTAACCAGTGGCATGTCTGGGTCCTTGCTCAGTCCATTAGACATTCTAAGAAGTTACATCTTTCCTTCAGCGGGGAGTTAGGGGGGGATACCTGATGCCATGCCAAAGGGAAAAGAACAGGCTTATAATTACATTCATGCTCTCTCCTGCAAGATAACTGCTCCTACAGCTCCATTTCAAATGTGGGAAGATGCCTTGATAAGTCTTTTTTGTGTTGTACTTGCAATTTTTGTTGTTTTAATCCAGCCTTTATTTTTGATCTAAATCGACTGTGTGAACTAGATTCCTTTGTATAGGCAGGAAAAAGATCACTGTAGTGTGCCTCTGTACAGTAGAATAGTAGGCTGTTTGGGGAACCCCTCCGCGAAAGAATTAGCTGACTCATAAATTAGTGAAGCTAGCATTATGGTAGTGCTTTATAGAGCACTTAGTGTGTGCTGATTATCAGCTGAGGCTTGCTGCAGGCTTAAGTATTGTTTGAACGTATTTTTAGAAGAATAAAGGCTGAGTGAATGGCATTGTGATTTATATCCTAAGTGTGAAACAGCTACCTTGATGCATTGTGTTACAGGCGTGCAGAACTATTACAGAGAACTTTTAGGCTCTCTGCCAGATTCATCCAAGTAAATTGTCTAAGTGGTCCTGCATTTTGAGGTGAAACTGCCTGTATATTCACCCTGTATTTTAATATTTTGTCCAGTAATATTTTACTATACTTATTCTTCTCTATTTCATTGGAAATTTTATGAATTAACTTGTAAAGACCATTCATCAAATTAAATATTTTTACAATAAAAGCATTCAAAACACCACACCAAATTAATGCTAGCAAGCACGTTGTGTGTTAAGAAAAAATAATATTGCCCTTTACCTTTGATATATTTAGCTTATACCAGAGTACAATGATTGTCTCTTGGATTCAGTTGTTTTTTATGACATTACTTTTTAAATGCATGAAATTTTCCAAGAGTTTTCACAGTTGACCTAAGACTACTCCCCTTAAAACTAGCTGATATTTTGGCAGTGACCCAAAAGAGGTGATTTGGAGACCCCAACTTTGAGACTAGCCAAAAGGCTTCAATATGACTTTTTAATTCTATACAAGAGGTACAAATTTCATGTTTTCTTTATTTTAAAAATGTTTGCTTATATATTACTTGTAAAACTATCAAAGCAAAATCTTTTATTTCTGGTCACAGATATTTCCCATTAAAATAAATGATAAGCTGCTCTCAGTGTGAAACAGTATTGCTTTGGTTGCCTAGTAACCAAAAAAAGAAAAATGTTGAAAAGCAGGACTTTGGATCCGGTAAAATGAATAACAATATTTACATCAATAGAGTAAGAGAATTCTTGCTGTCTTGGTGACGAGTGCAAGTTTATCACACTAACACATTTACAATGTTTTCTCTTTGAAATACTGGCTAAATCTGTATGAAAATCTTAATTTGTTTGTGTCCACTTATATCGTAGAGGCAGAAAGATTCAATGTGTGGTCTTTTCTGTTGCAGTGGCCCATTAAAACACTGTTAATATTCTAAAGGAAGTTAATTTCAGTTTAATTAAAGAAGGTTGCTTATGAAAGGTGACTACTATATCTGTCTTTCTTTTGAAGTCTGTGACATTCTTACGTTTTTATCGTAGCAGTTATAGAATTTTTCTTAGGAACAGCATTTTTTGTTAGTGTCGCATAGTCCACTAACTCCTTGCAAATATATGCAATACATTTTTCATCAGATTGTCACAGAATTTCAATAATTCAATATAATTCACAAAAATAGCAGTTCACTTTAGGACTTATTCATAAGCATACATAAACATTCATAAATCTGTTTGCATAATGAACATTGCTAGACTTATTATTGATATTTTATATAATCGTTGTTGAGATAAAATCTTTGCTGTTTGCTATTTGCCTGGCCACAAACTGCATATTTTCAACACCCACAGACATTCACTAAAACTGACAGCTTCTCTCTGATAAATCATGTCTGATGATTGTCAGCAGTGCAAACAGTAAAATAACACAACAGCAATCACACAACACCTTTACCCCTTTATTTGGATGAGGAAAAGGTCTGCCCTGGCATCCCAGACCCAGTCCTTTACATAGATGCATGTGGAGAAGCCCCTCAGGTTAAATAAGATGCCATTTTGCAACAAACAGATGTGATTGCAGTTTCAGAAGAGAAGGTTTAATATTGTGAACCAAATTGATTTTTAGGGCTATCAATGGAACTATTTGCTCAAATAGAATTTGAAAATACACTGCAAAGTATATGTTCAACAACTGCAGAAAATAACTGATTTCAGAATAGGCAAAGAAATTAGGTTTATCTTTCATATGAAGGAACATATTTTGCTTTGAAAAGGTAACAAGAGTGGCACTTAAGAGAAGTTATGATGATGATAATTTTTGAAGGACATGTTTAATTGATAACTGTGGCAGATGCACACGCTCAGATGAAGACTGGGGCTTTCTGATTCTTTTTGTGCCCTTACTTTGTGTGCCTTTACGGTTATTGCTGTCATGTACACAGTTATGGGAAGATGGGGCCTTCAGCCAATGAGAGCTGACATAGCCATGTATGACCACAGATCAGATTTGACCTGGGTATAAATGGAGTGTTGCCAGAGGTCAAATGGAGTCAGTCCTCCTCAGAACAGTGGATCTGCAGTCGGGGACTCTTCCCTTGGGTCAGGGCACTGCCCAAGGTAACTCTTCGAGTTTGACAGCGCTTGCCTTATTAAAGGAGTGATTGCGCATTTTGGGTCATCGTTCTAAAGCTTAGGAATTCTTAAGTTGACTGTATAGTATTTGTTCCTGCCTGGCATCCTGAAATTGTAGTTTACTAATGTTTGTTGGAATGCTAAACAATGTAACTTAGAATAAATCTCATTTGAATTTGACTTTGTAATTTTTGCAATATTTAACTGCCTTGTCTATTTTGTGAGCATCCCTGACATTAACCTATAGGTGTGTGGGGGAGGAAGAAGGAGGATATGGAATGCATGAAGGTAGAAGTCATACATGCATATGTGTGTTTGTGTTTCTAGAATATGGTAAAGAAAGGACAATATTCTTTGCAGGTTTTTTTCATTATTAATGTTTTTTCATTATTAATATTTTCATTATTAATATTTTAGAGCCAAAATATGAATCAGACATACAGTACTTCTAAAAGTCCTTCATATTGGCAGGGTGTCCTGATGAAGGACAACAATTTTCTAGACTATTTTCAGTGAATAACAGCTTACCAAAGTGTTATGGTTACAGTGAGGAAGATCTTTCTTTAAAAAAAATAGATTTTCCTGGGAAAATGGTAGTTTGTCAGAATATGAAGCTTGGGATTTTTTCACGAAAAGTGACAGTTTTTGTGAAAACTTAGTTGAGAGAGGTTTTTTAAATAAAAATCTGTGCTAAGGTCACTTATATGACCCAGGGGAGACCTGGCAGTGTCATTCCCACCAAACCCTGTACAGTCTCTGGACCTGGGGTGCAGACTGGCTGTACACAGTGCTGTGGGGATGCTGGCTTCTTAGGGTGTTCCACTTGTCATACTGGAGACATCATTTCCAGGTCCTTTTATTGTCATGATACCAGTGTTTGAAGAACATGACTTGGGTTTAGATTTAAAGCACCTATATTTTTTGGCAAGTTCTTCTTTGGGTACAGGAATACTGGGCTTACCCACAGCTGTGCAGGCACAGCTTCAACGATTGTGCTTTGTGAGGCAACCTTGGAAATAGATGGATACCCACCATCAGCCCAACACTGCTGCTGAACTTTTTGCATTAGAAAAGCACAAACTGAATCTAAGTATCTGTGTATACATTATCTTGTACATATGCATGTTTTTAATATATATTTATATTTGTATTTATATACAAAACAAATTATATAGGTTGGTCATGAAACTGGAATGTATAACTAATATGACAGATGACTTGAAATCTGCACATCAACAGTATAATGGGCAATAAAACTTTTATGCCAAATTGACAAAGTTAGAAATTGGTTTTGTTTGATTATTTGTTTGCGATATTTGCCCTGCTGGTAGAACAGCTGCACAGGGAATAAACGTATGTGCCATTTCGGATCAATTTTTGTGTGTGCTGAGTTTCAGTATTTTGTGTGACTGTATGCTCAATACAAAGCAATGAGAAAGACACTGGAAAGACACTAAGACATTATTTTTGGCAGATTGTTTTTCCCTGTTTACTTGTTGATTTAGTTAGCAATCTTGGCTAGATTTGTGAGGCATAATGTGAGCCTGCTTCCTTGTAAGATACACAAATCAAGGGTTTCAGAGTAGCCAAATATTCTGTGTTTGTTTTAAATAGTTCATTACAGAGGCATTAATGTCTGAAATTTAAACAAACAGGGTAAAACCCACTTATAACTATATTGTCTTTCCAGATTATAATCTGATTTAACTCTAGATTTCTACAGTGCTATTCTTTTCTACTCTTGTAGTCAATGCAAAGATTTGAGCTTGATTCATTGGATTAAATATGGTTTATATGATTAAACTAATATCAGGTTGAGAAACACCACACCATAAAAAAGGCTATTTCTCTATGGATAGTTTAGCTACACTGGAAGGGATCCTCTCTCCCTTTCAATTTCTTTCTGCATAAGAACTAGCCTTTCTAATTTTTTGCTCTCAACAGGACACTGGTGATGATGTGTCAGTAGTAATTTAAGGCCTTGCATATTTCCAAGAGTTTTTCAAGATTTGAGAATTTGCTAAAGTATGACAAATTAATGATCGTGCTGTTACGGAATCTTTGTGTGAAGCTGCAAGTGAGGCTCCTCCACAAAAGAGGTGTAAAGAAGGGACAAACACATTGTTGGTCAAGCAAGAGAGTTAAAAACATCGCAGAGAAGAACTTTTTGTTTTTATTCAAATTGTACAGATTATTTAAAAAGATTGCATGGTACACTGGCTAACAGCATGTCATCTACATATAGAGGTACTGATTAGTCTAAGAAGATACTCTTTGTATAATTGATTTTATGTGCAACTAACTGCATAAACACAGTAATGAAAAAGTCATTGATACAAAAGTGAAAAGGGAAGAGAAAAGCACTAAAAAGGTAATTCCCACTAAAAGCAGGAAAAAGCATTAAAAGGAAAATACTTTCGGATACACTTTTAAGTTCCTTTAGCTATATTTAAATGGTCATGCAGATATGGTCTGTCACATACCTTGCATTCGCTATCTTTAAAATGTGCAGGTTGAAGGACTTCACTAGTGATGCCTTTCTGGTTTTCTGACAGAGTGAGGATCAGAAAAGAACAATGTGCACTCATCTCTTCTTCCCACGTGAGGTCCAAACATGGTTTAGTGGTGGACTTGGCACTGTTAGGTTTATGGTTGGACTCAATGATCTTAAATGTCTTTTCCAATCTAAATGATTCTATGGTCAGTGTGTGCACCCAAAGTGCTGCATCCATTTTTTGTAAGACTGCTTGACCTCATTGCAGTCTTTTGCATCTATTGTGCAAGCACCTTCAGCAATATGAGTGGCTCATTTCACAAGGTATTGAACCTAATTGAGAAATCTTGTTTAAAAAAATCCTATTATTTGTGTTAGGCGCAACATGAGGATGATTTTGTTGGGTGGTAAGACAATAAAAGAGGTTGATTAAAAATTTGCAATAATTTTTAACATTAGTGTATAAAGCGTATTTGGTTTCCATGCAATATAAGTCATTGCTTTAATGATAATTCAGAAATTGTTGGTGTGATAAGTGATAAACACATATGTTAATGCTTTTGATGCTAAGGCCAGAAAGTTGAGAGATCTAATGGATCAGACCCATAAAAGGACCTGCTAAAGTATTTTTTAAATAATGTGTACCGGGAGCTTAGGGTTTTTTGGGGAAGTAAGGTGCTCACACTCATGTTTTTCAGGAATATTTTATTTTCTCTGTATTTTTCAAACACCAATTCAGTTTAGTGACATCTGTTTCATGGGATGTGTCATTTTCATTGGGCAGGATTAAGTTCAGAGTGAGACTTTAGATAGAAGCGCCAGAAGATAAATATTTTCTTCTCGGGACCACCCAGTATTTGAGGCACTTGCCTACAATATAGAGGAGGCAAGTACTAGTTCCTGCTATACAGTTCTAATTTAAGTGTTATTGTCTTGCTTTCTCACATCTCAGATAATTTCAGATTTTAGTGAATTATTGGCTATTCTAAGGTAATTTTCCATTGATTATTTGATCATATCAGTAATGTATATATTATATATATACTTGTAGATATATGTTATATATATGTATATAAATATATATATATAAATAACATAAGTAATAACTAATTTTCTATGTAGAAATTAAACTGATATAACATTTTAGTTAGAGATCTTACTTAAAATCTAGGAGTACCATGTTCCAGTTTTTCCTCTTATGAGCAAAAATTGAGAAGTAGTAAAAAATATGCAAAATAGAATAACTTCAAGAAGAGTCTTGAAGAGCCCTTTATCTCTGAGCTTTGAAATCTTTGTAGGCATAGCACTCAACTAGGAATCCTTCACAAAGTGGTAGAGTTAAAGTTCTGCATTTTTATTTTGAAAAACACCTTTTAAGATCCTGGTCTTGTTCCTGTGAAAAACTCTAAGATGTGTTAGATGAATGGATGCATGGCAATTTTGTATACTTTGTGTGTCTGGAGTGAAACTAAGTCCCCAATTTCATTTAAGTTTAAATCTATTCCAGGTTTTTTGGGATTTCTTTTTTTTTTTTTTTTAGGGCATGGTTTTTGCTTTCCATTTGAAATATAATTCTGACTTGTGATAGTTTAACTACACTTGTCTCCAAGGAAATAGCATTTATTTAGAACATTTTGAGGTATATTTTTTATTGTTTAGTGACATTCTTCATATTACTAGAATGTTTTTCTTTATTCTTGCCATCAGTAAAGACTGTTAAAATTGTGTAAGCATTCTGTAGTTTATATATCATCTGATATTTTATGCTAATTTGTTTACTTTCCTTAGAAAAACAAGAAAAAGGTGGTATTTTTAGACCAATATAGTTACAGAAAGATTTTTAAAGTATTCGCAGTCTCCTTTTTCTTGGAGAAGGCATGCAGATAGAAAAATAAGTCCTATTGTATGTGTATTTTTGTTTTTATCCTTGTCTTCCACTATAATAGACCCCTATAAGAAAAGGGTATATAGATTAAAAATAATTTAGAATAATTAATTATTTTTTACAGCAGTTAATATTAAAATACTTATTCCACAACCTTTCTTGATTCCTTTGTAAGTAACAAAAGGACATGGTTGTTCTTCAAGAAATCTCAGCAGGTGGCCATCTATGCATTGCTTCTTTCTCAGTCTCATAATCAAAGCTCTTTAAAAATGTCGCTGACTAAGCAAAACCCCAACAATTGCCTGAAGAAAGATAAATAGTTGTTTTATTAGGGTATGGGACACAATTTCTTAACTACAGAAATTTATGTGAATTTCAAAGATAAAAAAAAAACAAACCAAAACAAAACGAGAGCTAAATTATCAATAAATGATGAATGAATGGTGGCAGGGTCCTATTGCTTATAATATTGATGCCAAATATCCTGGTAAGTCTTGTCTGATAGTCTGATAACAATGTATATTTATTATAGTCATATCTGTAACGTGCTTAGCATGCCAAAGGTCATTTAGTGATACCCTATCAACAATTTATAAAAGTGTTATTAGTGAAGACTCTATTACATCATGTGTGTACTGATTTTGAGGATACATGATTGCATAACTAGAGTCTTTATTTTCAGAAAACTTTTTATTCTGCTGTTTGCTTGAGGAGTAAACCATTTAACTTCTTTCTTTCTAGTGTATCATCACAAGACTAGTAGTCAGAAGGTAAATAAGAAGAAAATTGTCAATGAACCAGAGTTAAACAGTAACAGCAATAAATAAAATTCAGATTTCTTTTTTCCTTTTGTGACAGTTTAACTTAGCTGGCAGCTAAACAAGACACAGCTACTCGCAGGCTATCCTCCCCCTATCCCCCCAACCCAGGGAATCAGGGAGAGAATTGGACGGGTAAAGATAAGGAGACTTGTAGGTTGAGATAAGAACACTGGGGTGTGTGTGTGTGACATGGGGACAGGGCTGGCCTGGCACTGGGGTGTGTGTGTGTGACATGGGGACAGGGCTGGCCTGGCTCAGGGGTGTGTGTGTGACATGGGGACAGGGCTGGGCTGGCACTGGGGTGTGTGTTTGTGACATGGGGACAGGGCTGGCCTGGCACTGGAGTGTGTGTGACATGGGGACAGGAGTGGCCTTGCGCAGGAGGTGTGTGTACAGGTTTGGGGACAGGGCTGGCTTTGCACAAGGTATATGTGTGCAGTTTGGGGACAGGGGTGGCCTTGTGCAGGGTATGTGTGTGTGACATGGGGACAGGGCTGGCCTGGCACACGGGTGTGTGTGTAGCCTGGGGACGGGTCTTACATGGAAGGTGTGTGTGTTGCTTAGGATCAGGACTTGTGCAGAGATTTGTTTCTGCAGCCTGGGAGCAGGGCTGGCCTTTCACAGGGATCTGCATGTGCAAACTGGGGGCTTTTCACAAGGCCACGTAGCAATAGGACGAGGGGTGATGGTTTTAAGCTAGAAAAGGGGAGATTTAGGTTGGGTATTAGGAAAAAGTTCTTCAATATGAGGTTGGTGGATCATTGGAACAGGTTGCCCAGAGAGGAACTGGAGGCCCCATCCCTGGAGATATTCAAGGTCAGGCTGGATGGGGCTCTGAGCAACCTGCTCTAGTAAAGATGTCCCTGCTCACTGCAGAGGGGTTGGACTAGATGCCCTTTGAAGGTCCCTTCCAACTCAAACTATTCTATGATTCTATGAATTTAATAATTAGAGTAAAATAAAATTAAAATAGTAAGAATAATAAGAGTAATAATGGTAACAACTATGTATAAATGAGTGATACAGAATACAATTGCTCACCACCTGCTGATAACAATCACGGAGAAGCGAAAAGGAACCCCGAAAGCAAAATTGCAATCCTGGAAAAAGGAGCCACAGTGATTCCTGAGAGAATCCCCCCCCCAACCCCTTTCCGGTCAGTCCTGGTTAATATACTAAACATGATGTAATATGATATGGAATATCTTATTGGCATATCCACCTGTCAATTCTGGGCTTTACTAACTACTACACTTTTCTTCTCCACTCCCCCCTTCCAGTCCTCTCTTCTTGGAAACTGCCCCTGTGTCCTTGTAGTTATCAACATTGTTCTCTTAACAATCTTCACTGAAACCAAAACACAGTGCTTTCTAGCTACTAAGAAGAAAATTAACCCTATCCTAGAAAAAAACAGGACACCTTCTTCTTCATGCATTTATTTTTAAAATGTAAACATTTATGGTATACTTTGGGAAGCAAATGGTTTAACGGGAGATACCTGAATTATGGACAACACAAGATGCCTTTTAAAATACTTTTATTTACAGCACAGTTAACATAAATGCTTTCATACAGAAACTCTGAATTATTCTCTGAAGGGAGGATATAGTTTCTTTCAGAAGAGAATTTAATAATTTGTGCTTTGTTGGCACTCAGCAATTGCCAAGGCAGGAAAGACAGGCTAAGCAACGTTGTTGTTTTAGGGTGTTAGTATTCCCAGTGTAATAAGCCTTTGAGGAGAAAAAAAGTCCATTGAAGGATGTCATGTCAAACTTGATAAGAAATCCTCTATGGCAGCAATTAATGCCTTGTGAGTTCAGGAACAAAGACATAATTTCACAAGAAATTTTCAAAAGTTTATTCATAAAAATGTATTCCATAGAAATCTTGAATAATGCATTGTAAGGGTCCAGGAAGTTTCTAATAATTCCCCAGACTGTACTTTTTAGTACGGTGGTAATCTCTGCCCATGTCTTTCACTTATTCTTGTCAGTGTCCCTGAATGAGCAGCTTGTTTTGGCTAATGCTTCATTCCACCTGGCCATCTGGGCTTCTTGTTTCCTTGAACACAGAAGTTTATTGTACTTGATGATAGTCAATCATTATTGCTAATTCTCTATTAAGGTGAATGACAAATACATTCCTCACTGGATACGAGTGGTCTGTTAAAAGCACATTGCTGGAGGTGGTACTAAATCCACTTGCATCCTCAAGTGAATTGCCATATTCAAAAACAGAGTGGAAACTAAATTTCTGGATTGTCTTTATATGGAGACAAACATTTGTGGTAAACATTACTGGAAGACTGTAGATAAGTTGTGCTTGTGTTTCTACCACCTTTGATAAGGACAGGTTGGCTTATCATTTTAGGAGGCTGCTGCATCACACATGAATTGTGAAAGATTTGTAGACAAAAGCAACAGTATATGTTAAAACTGATACTTGATAATTCTGGGGACTTCATTTGCAGTCAGCACTGGTACAATGCAGAGGCAGTCACTCTCTGAACATTGCAAAAGAAAGAAGTACAGACTAACATGTTTCTGAATCAGTTTTGACAGAACTCCTTAAAATGTGTATGTGCATATTTTTCCCAAGTTGTACTAGATTTTTCCATTGTTGCTGTGTTCAAGCAAAGATCTAATTGCCCTATAGGATAACCAAATATGAGTGAAGCAGTGTGCAGCTCTGATACAGTACCCTCCGACAGTGTAATTCTTGCATCTCAAATCCAGTCTTGCATGATCCCATTGATTGGACTGGATTCTTTGGAAATATGTATACCAAAAAATTGCTCTAGAAGTTAGCAAGTATCAATTAGTCTGAGGGTTTGGTGCTTCTGAATATTTTTCAGTCTTTCTTTTGCTTTCTTTGATGTTTAGTCTTTTATCACTAGAAATCATCTTTGCTCTCCTTTCCCACCAGGAAAGAGGTTTTCTAGCAGTAAAAGATCATGGAACTTTCTTATGCTACATTTTAGGAGTTGACTCCTTTATTGAACTGTCTCCCATTTGCCCTGCAGTCTTGCTAGTGGATCAGAGAAGAAGTATTTTTTGTTGTTCCAAAGTACAAGAAAATACTTGTGGATGACGAGATCTAATGACATGGAAACATACCTTAAAACAAGCAAATACCACCCACACATGAACTATCATCACAATATTTGCTTCTCCAAAGGTTATTTCCAGTCAGCTTTTGAAAGGAGAGAGTACTCTTCATTCTTTTTACTCCTTGGCTTTTATTATGGATGATAAGTTTGGGATAAAATCTTTAGAACATAAAGATGGTGTTACGTGACCCAGTAGCTTACCTCTGGCAGTGGTAAAACATGATATTGTTGAGGGAGATGACATAAACCTTGCTATTTTCTTTGATTCATTTCCATCATACTCCACAATCTAGTGGAGAGGTTTGCAATTAGGGATGACAATGGGCATAATTCTGTCTAATCTCATCTATATTTGTTTACAGACTTGTTGTGTATTGTGTATGAATTTCTTGAATTTTTTCTGAGGAAGCTGAAGGTATCTGCCTCCTGTGGCAATAAACTGCAGGAGGTCACTAACCTCAGTGTAAGGTTTGTTTTAGAGATCATCTACCAGCTTCAAAGAGTACATCATCATTCCAGTCTTTCATTATTTGGTGAATAAGAATTCTTCATTCATATCACCTGTCAATCCCCAGGGTCCCAGGGAGCAGGGAAGCTGGGGAGCAGCTGAGGGAAACCCCAGCCTCCATCTCCAGGTGAGTCCATGGTGAGGGGCTGACAACCCTGGGGGCTAAAATCTAAAATGGGTCTTGGACCATGGGTGGACTATGGGGAGGCCCAGGGGAGGCTGGACAAGGCCTCCCCACAGTATGGCCATTGGTGTCCTCATGGCCCTCACACACCATCTTTGGGAAGATTTATGTGCTTTACTTCTAAAAAAACCCCACTTAACATCAGCCTTTTTTAGGGTTTGTGAATCTTGTTGGGTTAATTAGATTTAATCCCTATTTTGATAGTGAATCAGGATCTTCGAATAATGTATTTGTTTCAAAACCAAACTAATGACAAATTATGGGAATTTTTTTTTTTTTTTTTTTTTGCAGAATTTACAGTACAATGCACTGAGTACTTTGATATTTGCTGGCATTTACTTATCCTGCTTCCTCTGTTCAACAGAATATGTAGGTATCTCTGATCGTATTTTGTGTTGGTATGATAATACTTAGGCATCTTCAAATGACACAGCAAAATGAACAAACTTTCCTATGG
>NW_010319673.1:14539-23487 GCF_000700745.2 Antrostomus carolinensis | reverse complement strand
TGAAACAATCCTGTTGAAGCTAATGAGAGAATTCTACACTTGAAGCAGTGAAAGCTGGTCTTCTGCAGTTACATCTGAAGCTGAAGGAACAGAGGAGTGAGTAGTCAGCTGCATTGTGACAGCTAACTTGGTACTTCTGGCTGGTGAAATTTGTTAAGGTCCTAATTCTTTAAACTCAGGTGTAACACATTGCAATTCTTAAGATACTAATCTGACAATCCTGTTTGAAACTCCTTGTAGTGCTCTAGTTCAGACAAAAATGAAATACCAATAGGATTAAAATGGGATATAAAATCTTAATTAATAAGTGCTTATTCATCAGTGACAGTTAAATCTGGAAAAATTGGAAAAGACCCACAACAGTTGCATAACAGAATTTATTCAATTTTGTGACCTTTCTTGTTCCCTCATTTTGAGTAAGTCCATGGACATATCTATTTTGTTTGCTGCACTTGTCACCTCCTTAAAACACAGATAGAAAAATTGATTATAGGCAAAGATGTTATTTTTTTTTTTGTCAAATCTTCATTTGATAAAATGAAAAACAATAGCAATTTGTTGCCTACTGGCTTTTCTTAGCAATCCTTTGTTTATATACCTCAATTCATTTAACCTGCCTGTAGAAATCATTTGTCATTTTGCTTTTATATCCACTGTGTTCTGTGGGAAGTGGAAAAGTGTTCTTTAAGCAGTACTGATTATTTCCAGGCAGATTTCTGAAACTGTTAGTAATGCTTGTTTCGTGGATTTTGCCAATATTCCAGTCAACAATGAAAGAGAGAAAAGTATTCCAAGGTATGCGTTAGAGATTTATATATTTCAGCTTTTATATATAAAATATTAATAATGCAATGTAGAAGATAAATATGAACCTCCCTAGATATATATCTACCACAGTAAAGGTTATAAAACATTGTATCATTGTGCAACACAATGAGCAAATTTATGCAACAAATACCTGCTCATGTATGCAATGGCGATTACACTGAAAGCATGACAACAAAGCCCAGATTGTCACTAGTAGTCCAAGACCATGTGTAAGTTGTTTTTGGTTTTTTTTTCCTCCTGTTTACCTTTCAATTTTTGATAAATAAAGCCATTTTTTCTTTTCTCATTAAACAACAGACTGTTGGTCCTCACATCTTTTCAGACTACAGTATTGTTTCTGCTCAGTGACTATATTGGCCATTTTTTGCCAAATGATTTGTCTTTTTAAAGTATTGCAGTTACTCATCTGTTGTTATTGCATATTACTCATCTGTTGTGCTCTAAATTTGTATTGCCACAGATAATATAGAACCTCAGTGTATTAATTCATTGGAAGTGCAGTAAAAATCCCAACAGTGTGGGCTGAGCCTTTTATTTGTCCAAGTTAAATGATATAAGTTCCATGTAGATTTTTTCGGGAATGATCTAAATTGATTAGGGCAGACTTTTGATGCTCTGGGTGGTGTTTCATTTCTTTCTTATCATGCAATACTGTGGTGGAACATTAGGGCTGCCCTTAGGGGAAAAAAAATAAAAAGTCCACTACAGATACAGATTTAATTGCAAATGTTTCTGTTTGCCTCTCCACTCACAGAATCACAGAATGGTTGAGGTTGGACAGGGCATCTGGAGGTCATCTGGTCCAACCTCCTGCTCAAGCAGGGCCACCTAGAGCCAGTTGCCCAGGACCGTATCTAGACAGTTTTTGAATATCTTCAAGGATAAAGACACCATGACCTCTCTGGGCAACCTGTACCAGTGCTCAGTCACTCTCACAATAAAAAAGTGTTTCCTGATGTTCAGAGTGAACCTGCTGTGTTTCAGTTTGTGCCCATTGCCTCTGGTTCTGTCACTGGGCACTACTGAAAAGAGCCTGACTCTATCATATTTGCACGCACCCTTCAAGTATTTATATACATTAATAAGTTCCCCTCTTAGCCTTCCCTTCTCTAGGCTAAACAGTCCCAGCTCCCTCAGCATTTCCTCATATGTGAGATGCTCCAGTCCCTTAGTCATCTTAGTTGCCCTTCAGTGGACTCTCTCCAGTAGGTCCATGTTCTCTTGTACTGGGGAGCCTAGAACTGGTCCAGGTGTGGCTTCACCAGTGCTGAGTAGAGGGGAAGGATAATCTCCCACCACCACCTTCCAGATGGGTGGCCCCCAGTACATGCTTGTGCATGAGGTTGTTTCATCCCAAGGGCAGGACTTTGCACTTCCCCTTGTTTAACTGTATGAGATTCCCATCATGCGAGATTTTTCATCCTATGGAGGTTCTTCTGGATGGCAGCAAAACCCTCTGGTGTATCAGCCACTCCTCCCAGTCATCAGCAAACTTACTGAGGGTACATTCTGTCCCATCATCCAGATCATTGATGAAGATATTGAATAGAATTGGAATCAGTATTGATACCTGTGGTAGACTGCTAGTTACTGGCCTCCAACTAGTCTTTGTACCATGGATTTGTTGACTGTGCCTCTGGGCTCAGTTGTTCAACCAGTTTTCAGTCTACCTCACTGTCTACTCATCTACAGCTTGCCTAAGAGGATAGTATAAGAGACAGTCTCAAAAGCCTTAATGAAGTCAAGGTACACAATATCCATTTCTCTCTCCTCATCTATCAAGACAGTAATTTCATCACAGAAAGTTAACAAGCTGTGGAAGTATGATTTCCCCTTTTGTGAATTCATGCTAACCACTCCTGATCACCTTCTTTTCTTCGTATGTGTGTTGGGTTGACACTAGCTGGACATCAGGTGCCAACCCCTATAACACCCCCACCACCAAACCAAATGCAATGTGTGCTGTTTCTAGGGTTAGCTGCTCCATCACCTTCCTGGGCATTGAAGTGAGGCTGACCAGCCTGTAGTTCCCCAGGTCTTCCTTTCTGCCCTTTTTGAAAATAGGAGTGATATTTTTTTTCCTTCAGTCCTTAGGCACCTCTCCCAATCACCATGTTCATTAAAAGACAATCAAGAGTGGCCTCAGAATGACATCAGCCATCTCCCTTGGCACTCCTGCGTGCATTCCATCAGGACCCATGGACTTACATTTGTCCACTTTGCTCATGTATTCCCTAACTGATCCTCTTCCTCCAAGGATAAGTATTCCTTGCTTTGACTTTCCTCACCACAACTCTGCATGGTTGGACAGTGTCTCTGTATTACTCCCAGGTTACATGTTCATCTTCGACCTTCTGTATAATTATTTTTTATGTTTGAGTTTTGCCAGGAGCTTCTAATTCATCCATACAGTCCTCCTGACATTGACTGACTTCCTGCTCATTGGGTTGGACTGCTCTTCAGCTTCCAAACACTTTTCTTTCTTTAGCATTCCCATTTAGCATAGTAAACCTCTTATCTGCCTGTTTCTGGCCCTGCCTGTTTTTCCTTGTCATCACTCAAATTGGATGCCATTCCCAATGCTCAGATTTCTCAAATTTTAAATTATTTTTGATTTGGAGGTACATACATCAAAAAGCTTTATTTTAGTGGGATGAGAATTCACTGGTCTCAGTGTCATTTCAGTTCTCTTTTAATGCAAACTTAAAGCTTGAAACATAGACAAATAATTGGGTCCTCTAAGTCCTGATTTAGTTTATTTTCAGTTCCACTTGTGTGTATTGATTCATAGTTACTGTATGTCAGTGTACATTTTCAGTGCTAGCAAAGTAAGTGCAGTCAGTCTTTGACTTTGCCTTCCACTTTAAAGAGAGAATTTTATTAAGGTATTTTTCAAAAATACGTGTGATTCATCCACTGCTTTTGGTCAAATTTTTGCTGTTCTTGTGGGAGGCTGTGCAATACTGAATATGGCAGCACATTGGTGAGATTATCCCTAGGTGATATGGTAATGTATGTTTAGTTGTGAAATACATCAAGATTCTCTGATTAATGCTGCCTATAATGACACATAGGTATCTCATTCATACATCCAGAACTGCAAGGCATGGAAATGTAAATTATTTCCATTCCTTTGAACACAATATCCTAGCGTACAGTGTGGCATATCATAGACAATTTATATACACTCTTTGCAGTGATTCCCATGCATAGGCAGAGTGGAACAAGTAAATAAGAGAATTTGGTCAGAAAGAATATTGTGTCTTGTCACTGGGTTTGTCTAGGGGAAACTGATTTAGTGCTGGCTGGGAAACTGATTAGAGGTGAGAACGATTGACTCTTATTTTTCAAAGTAGTTCATAGGTCAGTTAGCTTATCAGAATCAGAAAATCTTATGGTTTATTTCTGGATTTTATTTTTTCGTTCTTGCACATCTTGGTCTGAAAGGTACAGAGGTGTCATTCACAGATCACTTCACAGATGGTGCGCAGGAATTTTCTTACAAAAAAAGGCACACTTGCCTCCAAAGCTGTCTCTTCTGCTGCATGCCACACAGTCATTTTATCACAACATGGCTGATATATTATTTTCACCTTCATCAGTGAGTTAGTAATAATTTTCCAGATATTTCTGACCTTGTGTGCATTGGTTATAAAAAAAGTTCATTTTTTGGCATTTAGTAGAAGAGCTTATTATTGCTTTTTTGATGGGAAAAAAAAAAAAAAAGCACGTGCTTCTGTGTGTCCTACAATAGCTCTTCTGTAACTAAGGTTTGAAAGATAACTATATTTTCCTGTGGGTTCTCTTGACTTTCAAGTGCAGATAAATAATGATTGTTTCTACATTAGTGTTTGTAATTCTGCCATTTACATGTAACATATGGAAATAACTTTTATTTCAAAATTATTTTATTCAGTTATTCCAAAGGTACTAATGTAAGACAAAAATATCTGGGAAAAAAGACAAATGAGAATAGCAGTCTAGCATGTCCAATGCTGGAAAATGCATAATATATCTCTTGTTAGGCTGTCCCCTGAGTCCAGAGCAGACCTGCCAGAAGAGATTATCTAACAGGCATGGACTGGAATTGAAGGAAGCCGTGGCTGCCTTAAATGGAATCCCAGTCTACTTTGAATAAGAAAGCAGACTTTCTGCAAACTCCCCTCAAGCTACAGTCATCTGTCAAAATGCCCTTCTGCAATTCTGGAAAACATTGCAGACCTTGGAAAATGAATTTAACTGTTTGGAGTCAGTTTGTCACTAAAGCCAAAATAGAATAAAGTGCTGACTTAGCCCTTTAAAGAATTGAGATACCAGTTAATTGCAATCCATTAAATCAGCCAACTGCTTCTCAAACACAGGGATCAGCACTCTCATGTGTCTGTTTTTAAATCTCCTTAGCCACTTACAGTTTTGTTTCTGGACATGGCCAGATTTGCCTGGCTCAGTACTGATCTCTTCTTTAAGGAACTCCCCTGCTTCAGACTCTCCATGGGCCTGATGCAGTAGGAGCACTTGGAAAAGATCTGTCATGGACAGTACAAGTTCTCTGAAGAGATACTGTTCTGCCAATATTCTTTTTTTTTGAGCATAACCATAAAAGATTCTAGTTTTGAAATCAAAATACTTAACATATGATCATCATTAGTTAAGAAACATTTGTAGCTGATGGTTTTACCAGTCAGCATGATTTAATTAACAAAGGCATGAGTGGAAAAAGGATGTATTGCCCTGAGACTTCTTACCTGACAAATTCCAGTTGTTGTTATTTACCATAGTCCTGCTTACGTGACACAGTTTTGGTGAAGAACAGTTTGTACAGCCTAAATGCATATAAGCTCTGTAATTACCCCATTTAGGCAGAGTCCCTATCAGCAGAGCCTGCCAAGCTGCTGCTGTTTGTGTTCTCTCCTACAGCCATAGTAATAAACTGCTTCCATTCTGACCTGATCTCAAGTATATTCCAGTTTTTCTGCAACAGTATAGAGTCTGCCTGTAGAGATCTTGCTGAAGAACAGATAACGCATCTGCCTCAAAACAATAGCAAAGAATTCTTTGTCTGCGATATTTTTAGTTGCTGTTGAAACAGTACCAAGGTTCAGAAAACATTAAAGTTTCATTGAGAAAAAGAATACATAATCTGACTTTGTAACCCAGTTGTAAGTGTGCTGCTCTGAACTTTCTACTGTTCCTTATTTCTGTAATTTGTCTTAAACAGTCTTTGGATTGAGAAAAAACCCCCCAAACTAAACCAAGAATCAGTCTGCAAACTGCAGTGCATGGTATGTGCTATTTTAGCCTTGGGATTAACCATTTTATTTAGTTTCCTTTAGTTACAGCATTACTCTAAGTATGGCCTATAACAGTGTTTTTTGACACTCAGGCATTTTTTGAAAGATACTTGAAGAATAATAAAAAAAAACCAAACCCAAAAAACCCAACCCAAACAAAACCAAAAAATGCATTACTCAATTTAGTGTTTGTATTGGGTCTGGCTGGGACTGAGTTGATTTTCCCTGTAGCAGCCCTCAGAGTCCTGTGTTTTGTATTAGAGGCTCGAGGGATGTTGATAACACACCAGTGTTTTGGTTATTGCTGAGCAGTGCTAGCACGGCACCAAGGCTGTCTCTCCAACATTTCCCCAGTAGTCTGGGGGTGGGGAAGGTCTTGGGAGGGGACACAGCCAGGACAGCTGACCCAACAGACCAAAGGGATATTCCATACCATATGATGTCTGCTCAGAAATAAAAGCAAGGAGAACGGAGGGGGAAGGGTGGGCATTCGTTATTTTCGTTTTGTCCTCCAGGAACTGCAACACGTATGAAAACCCAGCTTCCCGGGAAGTGGCCAAACATGGCCTGCTGATGGGGAGTAGAGAATAAATATTTTGTTCTTTTGCTTCTGTGCAGGCAGCTTTGCTTTGCTTCTATTAAATTGCCTTTATCTCAACCCACGAGCTTGGTTATTTTTTTGTGTTCTATCTTATTTTCTCCCCTCCCCATCTTGCTGAGGAAGGGGGTGATAGGGTGGGCTTTGGCGGGCATCTGGCATCCAGCCAGGGTCAACCCACCACAGTGTTATATCATGATGCTGACATAAAACCTTGAGGACATATTGCTTCTTTTGTGGAGAAATCAGAGTAAATGGATTTCATTTGGTAAGGGATGTACTTACAGTACTTTGAGAACAGACGTTAATAGAAATGGTGTGTACTGGCCATTACTAAAATATGCATTTCATAACAGCCATTCATTCAATTTCTATTTCTTTTCAGTCCTTCCATTCAATATATTTCAAAGTAAGCAATTCCAGACTGTCCAACACTGAGAAAGAGACAGGCTTCTGATGTCTAAATTTTTCATGTTTAATATTTAATACAGTAAAATATATTGAAAGTATATGAAATTTTAAAGCTGTTGAATTCCTTTCAAAATGAAAAAAATGTTCCCAGAAAAGGAAAAAAAAAAAGCTCTGTCCATTAATCTATGGGCAGAGATCAGGTATAATTTTTATGATGGAGGAAATAGATCTTACTTTTCAGGGACACTTCAGGTGTGTAGTTATATAGGAAAGATAGATCATCTCTGCAGTTGAAATTCACCAAGCTCTATCCTTTCCTAATCCACCTTTGCTCTTCTCGATTTTGTTACTCAAACAGGGCATGATTTTTTTACTGATCTGAAATTTCACTTAGGCAGCTAACATAAACATCATCATTTATTTAATTTAAATAGGGCTGGTCCAAAAGCATTTCAGGGATACAATTTCCTATCAAAGAAAGGAATTTTTGTTGGAAAAGGATAATTTTCTAAAAATATATTAATTCTTATAAAACCGAGCAAAACAAATTTGTGAAATGTTCTTTCTATAAAGTTCCCATTAATTCTGATTTTTTGTCTGTCTATACTGATGAACTACAGAATGTTACTTCTTGGGTTGTACAAGCCCACATAAAATAACATTCAATACAGACTGCAATAACAATATAAGCTGATTTGGAAAACAAGCATAAACATGATTACAGTACTAAAAAGCTGTCATAGCCACACCTTTAAAAACGGCATTTTTAAAAAATGAACTATAACACATAAGAACCAACAATATTGAAATCTACTTAACAGAAGACAAGAAATTAGACAAATGTCTAATTTTCTTAAGTTCAAATATGGATGGATTCAAGTCACCTACTACTGTATATGTTTAGCACATTCAAAGCTGAAAGAAATTTGTAAAGGTCTGTTGAGATCAATGGATCTATGGTCTTTTCATTACTGTAAGAATTGGCCTTAAATGGTGACTACTAGGAAGTTAAAGTCACCTTTCAGTAGGTGTACTTCACACAGCAGCAAGACATTCTTGATTTTGCTTTACTATTAGACATCAATATATATTTATACATCTACAACAATTTTTCATCTAGTGGTGGATGTTTCACATTAGACGTTGTACTGCTCACATGTATGCCACTTTAATGTATAATCAAATTGAGGGAATGGTGTTTCCTCCAATAACAACCTTTAGTTCTTGCTGGGATCTCACTAATCTGTTCTAGAAGTAGCAAACTACTTTTTATGACTTCAGTAAATGCTGTGCTTCTTTGTGTCCCTACACCTATGACTAACATGTTTTTCTTCAGCAACCTGCCATCTCAAAGGCAAGAGTAAGAGCTAGACAACTTTAGGTATAACTAATAAAAGTATGTAGTCTTTTGAGTCTATTGTGTAGAGAAAAAAAAAATAGTGACAGATATTTCCCATTCATGTGGCTCTGGAGGGTGAGCACATACTGATCTCACATTACTTTCCATCACTGATCAATCCCACATCACCTTCTGTCTGGACATCTAAGCACTTTCCTGTAAGAACTTGTACTTCTGATCAGTCCATATTGCCTTTCATTTCTGCTGCTGCTGAAGCCTCCTTCTTATAACTAATTTAAGTCTATTCGGAAAACTGTCTAAGCTCCCAGCAGGTGCGGATGGCTGTATGTTCAGCTCTTTGAGATGTTCTCTGGAATTGATTTTAGTTTGTGCCTTCTGACAAAGAGAAAACAAGTATTTTTAAAATCAATTTAAGAATAGAAGAGATGAAGCTTAACTAATCAAATGTTGATATATGTGG
>NW_010319673.1:0-14501 GCF_000700745.2 Antrostomus carolinensis | reverse complement strand
GCAGTTTTACTTGGGAGAAACTGTTAATGGTATCTGTCATAAGTACCTGTGGAATGGATGAGTTCAATAGTGCACAGGTCCTACTAACTGGTGTTTGCTGTCATAGAATTTCAAGGAGAATGTATGACATGTTAACGTATTCAAAATGCATGTTTATCTACCAGGCACTCATCCTCCATCAGAAACTTCGGTGCATACTAAAGGAAAAGCTAAAAGATCCAATCACAGTGATGTTCATCTCTATCAGATCCCAAATTTGCAATACTCATTATGGCTGTGAATAGCTATCAAGCTCCAAGGCATGTACCAACCAAATTATTCCTCCTCCTGCTGATAAAGATAATGCAACAGATAATTTAAATCACAGTAAATGAACATACAGAATACTTTGAATAAGATCTTAAATGGGTTATTATGTAAAATTCAACACAATATATAGTTGCAAATCTTTAACAAATAAGATAATACAGTGCTAAGGACATTTCATGGCACGTTAGTAATACATCTCAGTAGTAACCAAGGTAAAACTGCTCAAGAAAGTTCATTAACAAAGGTGATCCACAATTATATGATCTTGTTCCTTTTTTTTTTCCTGCTGAAGAAACAGCAATTTTTTAGTCATCTGATTAAGGCTGTTAATGCAGCTTGAAAATGGCAAGAACATGTACTGAACACTTCATACATGTGGTTTACTACTTGTAAAGTACAGAAATAAAACACTGCTCACTAAGGACGAAAATGTCTTATCAAATGTCTAACATCCACCACCTCTTAGTGAGTTCTCAAAACTCCCTGGTCTAGGCACTGCAAACATGGAGAATAAAAGCATGGTAAGATCTGGAATTTGAAAACGTCATTAACATCATTACAATGTAAGAGGAAAAATGTAAAATTTGCACCTTAATTAAAATCTTAAAACCTCTATCAAAAAGAGGACATGATGGGCTTTGTCAATTAAATGTTGTATGTATTTTTAGTGTCATTAATAAAGAAGACATTTGAGAGAATACATCATAGAAATGATCTCATTTCACACATGCAAATTTATAAAAGAAACCCATAGAAACAATGTAATTTCACAGAAAATATGTACGTCTGAGCAAGAGTTGCATTTAGTTACATTTGCCCAGCTCACAGTATTAAATATCTGGATTACCTAGCTGTGCCACCATCCAGCAAACAAATCAGTGTATGGTAGTGTTACTTAACTCCAAATGAATGCTCAGTAGAGAACTATTTTTACAGAGAGATATGTGAATTCTACAATACAGTTAGGCAACTTGATATTTTATCCTTAGTCACATGAGTTCATATTTCTTTCTTCATAAAATTAAGAACAGAATAGTTAAGAACATCTCCAGGTGTTTTCATAAATTCCTCACTGAAAATAAACGTGAAGGCAAATATGAAGAGATGGTAAGGTCAGAAAGGGTAGCAGAGTTTTGGGATTCATTAACAAAATAAACGTCACAGATAGCTTCCTGCAGTTGACCTTTATTGATTTCTGCTGTCATTAATCAATTTGCTGTGCCTTCACAAGCACATTTCTCTTCACAGGACATTAGCAAAATTTTCATTCCTCTTGAAGAATCTTCATATTAACTATCAAATAATTTATATATTTCTAAAAAAAGATTCCTGACAGTGGGATCCATTGGCTCCCTATGGAGGCTGTCTGTTTAGGCTTTGCAAGTCCAGTTTGACCTTCTATACATTGTGGCCACCAGTTTATAATTTGCATTTTATATACAGGATTATAAATTGCTCTGTTCAAAAGACTCCTGAAATGTCTCTGTTCACAACAAAAAGAACTTTTCCCCCTTGTTCAGATTGTACATAGCTTGGACTATCAACCTTGTTGAGAAGTCCTTGCCCTCTAAAATTGTCACAAGTATAGTTGTGACACTGATTTCAGGATTTGAATTTTGGAAGAAGAAAGCAGACATAAAAAGTTTGGGGAATATTTAATGGCAGTGGGACTAAACTGAGGTAATGAAAACATTCAAAGAGTCAGGGGAAATATCTTGTCACCGAGGTTTATTAGATTGTGGAATAGTTTTCCAAAGTGATCATGCTTACAGAATATCCATTTCAGAAATATAGTGCAAATACAGGGGCATGCAGGGGTAGTTTCCCAGATTTGGGATTTCAGCATATTTTAGGAGGCAATATCATTTAAATAATCTATCTTTATTTTGAGATCTATGTTTAAATAATAGGTTCGTTATCCAACATTGTTACAGAGGCTTCAGTGTCTTTGGGTCTTGCTGTTCACTTATAGGAAATAGGAAAGTATCAAAATTAACCTGCAGTTTTGTTTAAAGGATCAGGTAAGAACAATGACTCAAAAAGTGTTAGTGTATGCCCATAGTTAGTAAATATGTCAGCAGATATTTGCAAGCTTTCCTCATGCACCTCATCACTGATGTCCATTAGCATTACAGTTCTAGTGCAGTACCTGTTTTAATCATGCCAATTCTACAGAAATGTGATTCCACTATTTCACAAAAAACTGGCCAAGAAGATAAAACTAATGTTTCTAATAATCTATTTACATGCAAATACTTTTTTAAACCAAGGCTTCTAGAGGATTGAATGTGTTTAACAAATTCATATGAATTAAGAAAATTTACTATCTTTTCCAAGACTTAATGAGAGTTGATTATACAGGTTATAGCTTTAGACATGGAACTGGCATTAGCAATATGTATTTTTATCATTAAACTGGAAATCTTCCCAGATTCATGCCAAACAATATACTAAGTATGAAAAACACACCATTTTTCATCTTACATACTTAAGATGTGAAATGCCTGCTTAGTAAGGGGATAAATCCCACTCTATAGTCAGCAGTACCTGGTGTAGAAATACTACTCAACCTCAGCCTGTTTTTAGTGAGGTTAGAGTATTACCATATGTCCATATGTCAAGGAAATGACACATGGACATATCAATAAATTTTTAAAAAGCCTTTGAAATAATATAAAAAATAAAATTTTTGATCACACAATTTTGCTCTTATTTTTCTTTTAAAATAATACCTTGACCCTGGTGCGGGTGAAATAAAAAGGAAACATAGTCTACCTGTACATCCTTTGAAACCCTGGAAACACTTAAGCATGTGCTTAATTTCAACACTACCATGCAAACTTTAACTCCAGAATCACAGCCAACTATAATTAGTGAGAAAAATAATTCATTTGATGCTAGAAAGACATTAAATGTTAAAATTAGCCATAAATAAAGGGTTAATTTTAAAATAATGAGATTCATTTGAAAGTGTGAGAAATGTAACCACATAAAGAGTAAAAAATGCATATAGAAGAAAAAAATGAAGAATGCTACTCTGAGAGTTGGTTTATCTAAGTTTATGCATAATTAAGTTACTTTAAATTTTTTCTTGACTTCTTTTTGATCCCTTTTTACCCAGTGAAAATCATACCACTGTCTCTTTTGAAGGCAACTATAGGTATCTTGCTGTTGTAAATGGGAGGTACTACTTCTTCACCAGAATTGGACAATTTTCACTATCTTGTAGGTCACTAAGAACCATTCAATCAGTGCTGTAGATCTGTTCAGCTGATAGCAAATCATATGAATAGGCTGTTATGAAGTAATCTTTGTGGTGCTTTTTCTTAAGAGCTTAATTTATTACACAGAAATCATCCTTTTAATGGGACTTTCCTTAGCCTTTATTTGTAAAGGTAGAAAAAGCCAGTATTGTCAGAACTGTTTCTATAAGAAAGGAAAAGAATGGTTTATTTGCTCTTGGAGAAAATTGTAAAATATTTCTACCACTAAACACTACTTCTTGAAATTTTTGTGGTTTTGTCTCCTTACACATTTTCTCCTCTCATAAATTTTTTTTGTATGGAAAAACAATTATTATTTCTCTTCCTCTCCTTCCTTCTTTCCTCCCTCTCTATCACTTTCCCCCTCCTCTTCCCCTATCTTTCCTTCCTCCCTTCCTCCCACCCTTCAATTATGAAATTAAAGTATTGGAAGAAAAATGAAGCATGAAATTTTTAAAAATTTTCAATAAGCCGTAGAGCAATCCTGTTAATTCAGAATGTATCTAGATGCAGTATTTTGATGCCAGACCCAGTGATGCAATGTGCAAATGTCACCACTTCCCAACAGGGAATATGACAATGTAAGAAATTATAAAGATAGCAAAACAGGCCTATGATGTCAGTAAAGGTGAGAAATATGTATTTTAAGTAGCACTTCCCTGTCTTGTGGACAAGCTTCTTATCTTCCCTGATAAGTATTTTAAAACACATTTGCTCTGACAGGCGCATCTAACTAGAAGCCCAAAACTGATTTCCAGCCTCATAGCTCTTATAAATGCTGCTGCTGATTGATAGCTACTCCCTATTTTCTAATTTGCAGACTACACACACTTGTTCTTCTGGTCAGAGGAAATAAACAACTGACACTGATCCTTACAAGAAAACTCAATTGTGGAGGCCAGCATTTATGTCCATCTCCACAGTTGGACTGCAGTCTGTTAATCCACAGGTCATCGTGTTTACCAGGCCATGAATTTATACATGATATTCTTCTAAATTCAGATTTAAAGAAAAAAAAATCTTTTTCATGTTAATTCTCAATTTTAAATTGTAATGCACTACCATACACATTTTTACAAGGTTGAATCCACACTCTGGAGAAAAAGTCTAAAGTTAATTTAAATCTGCCAGCCTCGAACAACTGCAGTTGAAGATAGAGGTGTGGGAGAGGAGGGAAAGCAGCAAAGTCTGATGATAATTACTTTAAAAATTGTTTTGATCTTTCGTTTTTTTGTTTGGATTTGTTTGTTGGTTTGTTTTTTTTTCTTTTAGTTTTGTTTCTGTTTCAGACTACAATGACTAAAAAAAAAAAAAAAAAAAAAAAGGTTTTTTCTCACACTGATTCCAAAATGAAGTTGTTGGAAGGGTGTTCTTAAGAAAGAACAACTGAGAGTGAGAAAGTGCAAGCAAGAGCATCTGGTTAGATGTCTCCAAAGAGGAACTGAGTTTCACTAACAGGATTTCACAGGCTCAGGTAGTTGCTAGTTGCAACTTTAACCTGTCTTGGAAAAGTCTTTTCTAAGCCTCTTTAGGTTGCAGGCTTTAGGGAGCAAGCTCAGTTAGGAAAGAACTAGTTTGAAAGAGTGCCATTTCCAGCTCAACATCTTCTGCAATGTATGAATATATGGTTACCTTTAAAATTTATATAAGATTTTCCCACTCTCTATGCTAGAGCTCAGACAAACAAAAATACAGCCTGTGCTTTCAACTATGAACTCATTTTGTACAGATTTTCATCCAGAGCAACTACACTTTTATAAGGTGTTATTTATTCCTTAGGGTTCTCCTGTAATTATTTGTCCTTGTTTTATGTAGTAAATGGAGTATGTGTCTGACTAGGGAGCTGGATAAAATCGCTACCAGACAGTTTTCTAAAATGCTTTGAGAAGCCGAGCAAAAATGTTTCTTTAAATGTTAGAAAAGAATATAAATTTAAAAGAGGTAGCATGAATTAAGACCTAGACTGGAGATTTTTAGAATAACTCACTGGAGTTTGTATATATGATTACATTTCTTTTAACAGAGAATTTAGGGAATGAAGAAGAGCTACGTAAAAATAACGTTTTCTATGCCAAATTCAAATCTAGAATAAAACCCAGTGGTAGCACATTTCAGCAACATGGATCAGTGTCGCCTTCTGAAGAAAATATTAAAATACTGTTAAATAAGTGACCATTTGAGGACAAAGGTGTTGTTACTTTAAAAATCTTCAAAAAAATCTTCATTGAAACAAGAAGAAAAATGGAAATTTGTTATTATATGTGTTCTGCAGTATGAAACTCTGTGCATAAGTATCTGTGCAGGTGTGTATCTGCAGTGGAATATCGAAAAGTCTACTTTTAGTGCCTTTTTTTTTTTTTCAGAATTGTCCTACAGGGGCATTCCAATTTGCTTTCTTATAGCTTAATCTTTAAAACTTGGTCAGGGGTTACATTTAAAAATCTAAGAAAGGGTTTGTATTCACGTATTCTCAGTGCTCCCAGACTAAGATAAAACCAACTGGAGACATCATTACTCTGAAATAACTTTCTGAAAGACCCCTGAAAAAGTAGGGTGCTAAATACATATGTTGTGATATTACCAATTATACATCAGCCAAAATGTTCTGATGTTTTCCTGATCCTATCTCCTGCTGGTTTAATATCTGTTTATGTATCTCTACCGGCCTGAGGCATCTCATTTTCTTCCCACCTAATAGTGTTCTGTTCTTTATAATTGTGTCAGGGTCCACAATTTTAATAAAGGATTTAACAAAAACATTCACAATTTATTAGTAAATACAGCATATTCATTTAAGCATCTCCAAATGTTTACTCCAGTGACTAGATTAATTCTCGATTTTAGCTTAATTTCCAATTTCAGCACACACTGCAAGATATTGCCTTTCACTGCACGTTTACATTTTACTTTAATTTGTGCATTTATTAAAACATAGCTTTCATTTAGAAAGCAGAAAAAAATAGGGTTTTTTTCAAGTTAAGAAGTCTATTAAAGAGGGAAAGCTGAAATAACAATGTTCTACTATTCCTTCCTTTGGCTAAATAATGCAATAAGAAGCAAATGCTAAGAACTAAATTTTTTCAGAGGAATTTTTGAGAGAAGTCCTGACAAAAATGCAACATTGACAACAGGAATGTAATCTTGACAGCATGATTGTATTATGAATTAACAACTAGAACATATTTGACTTTTACTATACCAAGGCATAGACCCTTAGTGATTTATGACTTTAGTGGGAGTTTAGCCTATAAATATGTTTATTGATTGATTCTGGTATTCTTCTAAGCTTATAGTAACAATTATAATATCATAGGAACAATTATAACTGCAACAAATGCAATTCTACTACTTTGTGATTATCACACAGTTTGGGTCTTCATTTGATGCAGATCTAAACAGAAATACTGCTAGTTCTAAACAAACTTAAAGCAGATGGCATATATTAGCCTAGAAACAAGAACTGTAATATTTCTCAGTTTAAGGAATATGGCCATTCTTACAATCTAATTAAGGAAAAAAATGTGAAGCTGAATTGATTAAACCAGTTGTCATCTCCTTAACCTGAAATGTTCTCCAGCATCTTCTTTATCCTAGGGCTTGCCATCCTAAGAAAATCTTAAAAAAATATTTTGTTATTGAAAGAATAGCCAATTAAAACAAAAATCACCACATTATTTCCCCTACTAGTTTGGGGCAAAGACTGCTTAATGGTTACAAGCTCTATGCATACCCAGTGATTCTCAATAATTTTGAAACCCCTTAGTGTGATGATGCAAAAGGAGGTCTTAAGCTCTGAGCCAGCATGACTTTGTGAAGACAGTAAAGGGAAGACATGTATTTATGCGTGAATATAAGGACATTAGAAGCTGCCATGCTGGGTCAGCTCAGAGATCCTTTTAGTGAAGTATGCTGTTCCTGAAAGGATCATACAGGATGCTTTGTAAGAAGTAAAAAAATCCAACAAACCCAGTCTGTGAAGAGCGATCCTTGCATTCTGACTTCCATCAATCACCTGTTTAGGGGCTGGAGGTTGGTGATGTATATATCTGTCTCCTACCAACAGTACTAAAGGACACAGGAATCACATCTCATATGGACTGTTCCTTGTTCAGAAGCAGGTATCAGATTATGACATATCTTGATCTTAAAGGATACGAGGCAGTCTGGAGCTGGTGAACAAGCTTGTCATTACTTAAATCCCACCTTTAAATATACTAATAACTTAAAAAAATCAATTTAAAAATACTTTTCAATTAAAGTATATTTCAAATTATATGAAATTAATGCTTGTGCTCTGTTCAGAAAGCAGTTATGATGTGACACAGCTGAACTAATAAAAGACATGTCTGAATCCCCACTAGTCAGAACATGGAATACATAAGGATGAATGGAAGCTTGATATTTGCATCTGCATAACCATTGCTTCAATGGCTTTGCTTGATTGCCTGTGTTCTTTTTTAAAAAAGATAAGGAAAATGAATTTTTTTTTTGCAAATATTTATAATGTTGCTATTTAGTATTATGTGGTTTGTTCATGTTCCATCTGAGCATTGGAGGCCAGATTCTCCAATGTTAGTTTTACATCTCAAGGTTAAAAGAAATCATCTTTAAACTGCTTTCTGGATTGTAGCCTTAATTGTTTTGCTAGTAGCTACAAGAGGAGAAGTGAAAATTGTCTATCACTTTTCTGTTTCATAGGTATGATAACAGACAGAAAGCTCTTAAAGTGTCCAGAACATCAATGAAATATTTACCTCTACACTGCAAATAAATAGAAATTATTTCTTGTTTATTAATGGTCAGAGTGCAACAGACATGGCAGTTTTGCCACCAAGTTTGTCCTAGATCAGCTCAGACTCCTAGAAAGCCCTACTTACATTGAATGAATTGCATGAATTAGGTTAAAAACCTGACAAAGCAGTTATCTGTGAACTTATGTGAACCATGGAGTAGGACCAGATATTTAACATATCTACCATTACATCATATTTTCACTATGTATCACACCTCACTATATGGATCTTCTTGGTGATGTATTACTATTGTAAAGATGCAAATGTATGACTTTTCAGACTTAGTTTTTAAAGTAACATGAGAAGATATGTTCATGCATATATTAACTTTGGATGGAAAGCAACAATTTTATGACAATAATCACCATTGTTATGGATGAATGAAATAAAGAAATATTGAATCCTTAAAGAGACAAAGGCATTTGTGTTGTTTTTGGTTTTGATTTTTTTAAACAGAATAATATATTACTCTAGTTTGTTAAACTTGCAAGCAACTTTTACGTGATAACTTTATAGAGCAACTATAATAAAACACAAGCAAAGTTTTGATGACACTGCAACAATGAAACATCATTTATTTCACTAGTTTTGAAATCAGGACTTTTTTTGGCCTCACCTGTTTTGCATTTCAAGTGCAAAATACATTTAAAGTAGTCTGAATCTACAACATTTATTTATCACAAACTAAAAAGATGAGTAAACGTCTAATCTTCACATTTTATGCTTTTTCAATATGTTAAGCAATAACTATACTCTTCAACAGAGTCAGTGTATCAGTCAGTGACTAATCCATGGACTAACTGTTGTTTTTCGGTATATGCACAAGTAATGAAAATCTTATATTGCACATTCTTGGTCTCTTTTTGTTTGTTTGTTTTTCTGTTTCCTTTGAAACAAATTCATTTTTTTTTATTTCTCTTTATTACCAATATACACTTTCCCCTTTGCATTTTCCAAAGTGAGGCAGATACTTAACAAATTACTCTATAGAAAAGACATCCACAGCTGTTAAACTCAGTTCCTTACACAGACTTCCCTATAATTTATTGCATGACAGCAGTTTACATTATGAAAGACTTTCCATTGCTAAAGACATTTCTGCTTAAGACAAGTGATATTTGATACGTCTTCCCTGAAAAAAAAAAAAATTAATTGGTTTTTTTTGAGTGTTTTCTGGTTTTTCTTCACTTCTTGAAGAACCTGAATGACAGCTCCATTCATTGTCCAAGATTACATTAAATCTGGAATATATATATTATACAAATAATGTAGGCGCTTCAGTAATGTCCAGTGAGAAGTACGTCAGAAATTATGACATGACATTTAAAAATGTATATTCTTTTTCCTTACAGCTGGCTAGGTTTAATAAAAAAAGAAAACACAGCACTTTCAGCCTCACTGATGCAATCTTATATGTATGACTGTATGTGTGCCTGTGGCTCTCCGTCATATTTTCTAGCTTCAGCTTTCTCAGAAACATCTGTCCCTGCCAGCCAATTTCAGCCCAGTGTGAGAAATGGGCACAATTTTCAGAGGTATTCAATACTTATGTGCTTAGGGAAAATATACGTCTGTGTAAAACAAAACAAACATACAAAAAGAAGCATATTATCTGTGCTTTTAACCAGGGAAAAAAAGTCAAACAAACTCACACTACATGCATATTTCCTTGTAAATGCCTATGTCACTGAAAACAAATTTATATATTTAATGGTATTCATTAGGTGTTTTTATAAAGCATAATCTAAAAAAATATTGGAAAGTTCAATAGGATAAAAGCTTTGATTATATTTCATTTATTTTTGGTTTTGTTGGCTTGTCAAAATTGCTTTGCCTTTTGCATGTGATGCACTTTTGTATCAAGAAGAGAAAAAGTGTAAACGGTCTTTCTCACTAAACTAACTGAACATGTACATTAAGAGGGCGAAGATACATCGTCAAGATTAAAGTTTATGTATAACTCAAAAGAGCAGTAGCTTGAGTGTTTAGTTTGTGGATAAATATTTGAATATGAGTATGCTTTCTTGAAATGTAATCAAATATATGTGAAGCTTTCAGAGAATTTTTCTTCTGGGATCTTGAGAAAACTAATAGCTTATTTAAGACTGAAGAATACAGTTCTACAAAGCTTTTATCGGTTTCTTTAAACTCTCATTATTATTGCCACATACTGAAGATGAAAATAACAGTTAGTCTCTTCTAGGCATCAGACTGCTGCATCTTTAGCAAAATCTCCAGGAACAAACTCTTGAGTATAGAAATAAATATGGCAAAAATTGGAAAAGACAGATGGAGAATTTACATGCTTCTCTGGAAGAAAATAATATTGCAAAGAAATAGAACGATTTTTCTACATTGTTGTATGTGTCAGGACCTGTATGTGGCAGCTTTGTGAAACCTTGGAAACAGTCCAGTGTAAGCAAGATGAATACTATTATAATAGTAGATAGTCAATTTAACAATTACAAATACAGTGTTCCTTGGACAAATATTCATAGCAGATACATTTACTTTGTAAGAAACAGGGTCCACTTCACTTGTTATGAAGCTCTAAATTACCAGTACAAAAATTAAAAGTGAGTCTTTGGGCACACAGATACTCACAAATTCAAGCAGTAACATTATCCAAACATGGATTTAGCTTGCTTTGTAATGGTACAGTTGGGTATGTCTGTGTTAGCAATGTAAACATGCAGAAGTGGCTCTTTTTGGTGAGAACTTCATACTGGAGTCTCATCATACACTCTTAAGAATGCCATAATTGAAACTGTACATTAGGACATCATCTTGAGTGCCCTACTTGCTAAGTGGATGGAAGTTCTCCAGCAAAGTCTTTCTTCTGTTTTTGTGCAATGCCATTCAGTAATGCAAATATACTCATTGTTTCTTTCTGCACCTCTTTATGCAAAGCGTGTCCAGCAGGTTGAGGGAGGTGATTCTGCCCCTGTACTCCGCTCTTGTAAGGCCCCACCTGGAGTACTGCGTCCAGTTCTGGAGCCCCCAACATAAGAAAGACATGGACCAGTTAGAACAAGTCCAGAGAAGGACCACCAGGATGATCCGAGGGCTGGAGCACCTCTCCTATGAAGACAGGCTGAAAGAGTTGGGGCTGTTCAGCCTGAAAAAGAGAAGACTCCGGGGAGATCTTATAGCGGCCTTCCAATACCTGAAGGGGGCCTACGAGAAAGCTAGGGAGGGACTTTTCACAAGGGCAACTAATGACAAAACAAGGGGAAATGGGTTTAAACTGAAAGAGGGGAGGTTTAGATTAGATATTAGGAAGAAGTTTTTCACTGTGAGGGTGGTGAGACACTGGAACAGGTTGCCCAAGGAAGTTGTGGATGCCCCCTCCCTGGAAGTGTTTAAGGCCAGGCTGGATGAGGCTTTGAGCAACCTGGTCTAGTGGAAGGTGTCCCTGCTGATGGCAGGGGGGTTGGAACTAGATGATCTTTAAGGTCCCTTCCAATCCAAACCATTCTATGATTCTATGAAAACAATTGGTGAGACTTTTTGCGGTGTAAGTATGCATATACCAGCACCTTTCATAGTTCAGTGAAGTAAGCTGAAAGCCTCATTACTCTATTTGCCAAGACCACGGTATAGAGTTATCTAAGTCATTTGAACTCAGTGATAGATATGGTAACATACAGTAACATATTCTCAACCATATGACAGATATGCTTCAGCAAGGGGTTGGACAAGATGACCTCCAGGGTTCCCTTCCAACCTCAACCATTCTGTGATTCTGTGTCTGAGGTCTAATCAATAACTTGGAAAACACCTGAGATAATGAAAGTCCTCTAGAAAAGTGTCAGGCTTCAATTCAGATATAGAATCGTAGAGTCATAGAATGGTTTGGGTTGGAAGGGACCTTAAAGATCATCTAGTTCCAACCCCCCTACCATCAGCAGGGACATGTAATTAGCTGTGCGTCATACAGCTATGAGGCAATGTATTGTCAAAACAACCTCTTTGGGGCAAGATATTTCTTCATTTTGCAGACAGGAAGATGATCTCTAAACTAAAAAGTGTACTTGTAGAGTACAACTCACCTCATATTAATGTAAACATCTAAACCAGTTTTGATAAATCCTGTTGTAGATATACCTGTCTTCATTGGTTAAAAAGTTTACATGACAGTTTAGTTCTACACTGTAGCCTCAAAAGTGAGGTGAGATGAGTCCCATCCAAATTTACAAATTCTTGTGGGACCCAAAAGAATCCTTGCAGTCAAGGCATTTTCACAGTGTTTCCTCCTCTGGAGCTTTTCCTGTTGAGTCACAAATTTTATAAGTACATATTGAATTGAAGACAGATATTTACTTATCTTATTTAAAACTTACTTTAATTCATATGTAAAAGCTGTAAAAAGACATTTTTCATTGCATTTACCAAAATGTGGGCATTAGAGATCTTCACTGAAGATTTTCACTATCATTCTGCAAAGTTTCTCTGCCTCCTGCTTGTCAGGGCCCTGAGGGCACTTAATGGCTTCACTGTTCCTGCCTGTCCTTGCCAAGGATCTCCCTCCTTCCCTGTCCATGGCCCAGGACTCCATTTCAGCACCCTGTGGCTGTCAGACCCTGCCTCAGTGACCAAACAGCAGGGCTGGTCTCCAGGTCTTTATAGCCCTGCCCTGCCCAGCCATGGGCCCCATCAAGACAGGCCCACTCGTGCAGACTGATGGCCTGGCCTGGTCTTGGTCTGTCCCTGTTCCCAAGGAGGTTCCAGGGTTGGGGCTACCCTGATGCTCCCAGCTGCCCTGCTCCCTGGCTGGGATGTGAGATGGACCATGGCTGCCCGTCCCTTCTTCATGCCATGGGGACCCCCTGCTGCTCCTGCCGCCCATTTGTTTTACTGTTCTGGCATCTGTGTTGCCTTTTCCCCATGTGATGGTAACACCAGACTGCATTCCTCCATCTGATTCTTATAGAGAAACCTTAAACTGGCACAGCTCCTATATGAACATCCTCTTCCATTTTATTCCTTTTTGATGCAATTTGCCATCAACTTTTGTGTACAAATAATTTCAAATGATTTAAAAAGTGATAGGTTCATCAACAATTAGCTGAAACAGTGACTGGGTTTTATGAGAGTTAGGTGCCAAATTAGCTTGTATTTTCACGTATGTTTAAAGAGTTACTTAATGGGATAGATGTCTCTATTCTCTTTACAAATTAACAACTTTGAGATTTTTACTTTGTAAATGATTTTTCCCTATTCCTAATCCCCGTGATAACTGTTCTTCCATCACATTTTTCCTTGTCTTCTCTCTAGGAATTTGATTCAGAAGTGTGACACAGAAAAGTGTCTAGTGATATTTGAAATGGCTGATAGTATCACACTTGGCCTCCAGTTTCTAGTTCAGATGGGAACATGTCCATCAAAGGTCCTTTGCTGTATCTGCCAACCCAAAAGCTGGTGGCTCAAATGGCCTAAAATGCCCCAGATTACAGCACCTGCCCACAGAGAGACAACTAAATGAATTCAGACCACTGTTTCTCGTAATACCTTTTCATACTTTTTCTCTTTGCGTCTGTTGAGACTCTCTTTACTGAAAGCCTATTTTGCAATTAAGACACTTAACTATACACCTTCACACAGGAGCAAGGTGTGTGAGGTTCCATTATCGAAAATGGAGCCTTGGATCTTTGAAAGAAATTAATCTGATGAGCTGCTAAGGATATCTAGCCCTTGCCATTTGATGTCATTTACATGTTTTGGAATAAGCTGTGACATCTATTTGCTGTTTTTTCCAACAATCACAAGTGTTTGTGATAGCAAGTAATACATAAGACCACTTTGCTTTATTGCCATATATAATAATCAGAATAACAAGAAGCTATACGTTACCCAGAGGATGATTATTTTCTTGTTCCTGATCTCAACAGCTAGGCGTGCTCTACTGTAATGAGGTGGATTCCTGCAGTTTGCACAGTGTTTTTTTCAGACGTCAGATCCCATCTTGTTTCTTCATATGCTTATTTTATACTGGGATTTTGCCTCCAGATAACAGTATCAACGTCATCTAATAGGCTTTAAATTTCTTTGTCATGGAGGAATTCAAGGGAAACATATTTATATTTATGCTTCATTTTTTTCTCTGAGAAATTCTGAGTCTGCAACACTGTTTCTT
>NW_010319672.1:25874-72804 GCF_000700745.2 Antrostomus carolinensis | reverse complement strand
CAGGAAAGGAGTTAAGCCCGGGAAGAAGCGGGGGGTTGGGGAGGTGTTTTAAGATTTGGTTATTTTTCATTATCCTCTGATTTTGATTGGTAATAAATTAAATTTGCTTTTTCCCCCAAGTTGAGTCTGTTTTGCCCGTGCCAGTAATTGGTGAGTGATCTCTCTCCGTCCTTATCTCCACCCACGAGCTTTTCATTATATTTTTCTCCCCCTGCCCAGTTGAGGAGGGGGAGTGATAGAGTGGGCTTTGGTGGGCATCTGACCTCTATCCAGGGTCAACCCACCACAATACTCCACTAGCTGACTTCAACTTGACCATCTGGAGGGGAGGAACTGGGTTGTGCCAGCTCTGCAGTTCACATTTCTGCAGGCACTGTGCATCTCTGTAGGTGTCTGTGTGACTGGCTGTGTGTGTGTGTGCATGTGCACACTCATCTATCAGGTAAGTAAGCTTAGACTGGCTGCTGGCTGAACCTGGTGCACAGAGCTGTAGCATCTTCTCATCTGTCTGGTTACTGGATTCAGCTGCCTCTAACGGCGACATCAACAGTGCGAGCAGAAGTCATGTTTTTCAGCAAATGTCAAGAAAAATAGCTATCTAACCCAGATTGTTCTGAATATTAAAATATTTGCAAATAGATATGAATATGTCCATGAAAAGTGTGACAAAATGCTTAATCAATACAGGAATTTGCAGGTTCTCTTTGTTCTTTCCCAGTGTGAAGAAAACATTGTGACTGAATTAGATTGCAGAAACAAAAACATAAGACAGAAAATGTGATACATAAATGACAATATAGGTTAAATTTTCTATTCAGGAGTTAATATATTAATTCAATTCTCTACCAATTATACAAACTGATGGCAGGGTTTTGAGCCGTAGTGTATTTATAAACTGAACTGAACTGTGTTATACAGCTATACCTATATTTAGATAGTGGGGAATTTGGGGGTGCAGCTAGGTCAGAAGGAACAGCAGATGATTAAGCTGGCAGCACCAGCCCACCTAGAAGCTGTGTATTGCTACAGGAGGAAGCAGCCAGACAAGCCAAAGTAGAGATTCTGTTTTTCTGACAAATAAGTGGACTTTTGTGTGAGACCACCACCAAGAAACAATATGTGAGAGGTCTCTGCTATTGTCCTGCACATATCTGTGCTGAAAGGGACTGTATAAAGACACTGACACAGAAAGGTTGGGCCAGGGACCAAGTGAAAAAAAAGAGCCAGTGACTTTCAGTTATCTGAATTGGGATAAATACAGGACCCTCTGTATTTAAACTTTAGAGTTTACCTTTTACATTTGAGTTATGAATTAAAATGTGCAAAGCAAAACTCAGTTTTTGTCAAACTAAAATAGGCATGCTTGAATAAGGTAAAATTATTCAAAGCTGTCTGTGCAGAAATGCTTTCATACATTCATATTGCCATTGTTCACATGACTTCAGATTTTCATGTCTGGATATTCTGGATGATTCATGCTTTGGAGGATGAGAGGCAGCAGCAAACTTGAAAACTAAAACAAGAAATGAAAATATATAGTTATGGAGTCTGGCATCTGTCCATGCCTTGTCCTTGTACATCTCTGTTCATTGGGGCAGCTGACGCTTCTGTAACCTTTTCATTTCTCACCTCAGAGTTATTTTCCTTATTGGCTGATAATACGAGACAAAGAATAGAATGGTTTCTTGTTTGATTTGAAAGTTGTGAGTCTGCTGAATTCTCAAATGCATCAGGTTCTGCTTGGGGCTAGCCACTGGAGATGGAAAACGGTCATTGAGAGGAGTGAAGGAGCAGAGAACGTGTGGACATGAAGATGGCTCTTAGTACATTCAAGGGCAGACAGACAGACTGGAAAGAATCTCTGGAGGTTGGACTGAGAATTACTAACACATTCAGCACTGGGCAGAATAGGTAGCTGGGGTAGGTGGAAGTGCTTGCTTGCCTGTATTTGGCTTCAGGGATGCTATTGATATGAATGTAATACAAAACTGTTGATATGAACATGATATGAATACAATTTGAGTTCTGGTTTCTGTTTCCTAAGCTTTCGTGATTCTGATCTTCAGCAACAACCAGAAGCAGATCAGGATCAAATTTTAGAGCTCAAAAGCAGAGTGAACTAAAAATATTTATTATGTTGATACAGATCACACTGAGGCAATTTTGGAAACTATTTTATTGCAAACTATTCATATGAACAGAGCCAAAAATAACTAATAGATAAGTTTCCCATGTACTTTATGGTCCTTGGATGAAAGACTCATCAAATTGTATTATATTCCTTTGTTTATTGATCTGTTTCTTCAAATCCTGCTCTTTTTTCAGCATGTAAATTTATTGTTTGGGAATTCAGTGCTTACTGTGAGGTATTCAGTTGTATAAATTTCATTAGATTCTTGCACCTTTCTAAAGTTCTGCTTTGGTAGCAGATTAAGCATTGACAATGACTGACTTTTCTGCAGAAATTTGTTATTTTCTTTTGAGTTCTAGTTCAATCTGCACACAGCAATGCTCTTAACATTCATCTGTGGGATGCCATACTACCCAAAAGACATTCTTCTCTTGAATTCTGCTTCTGGCAGAGAAGACTGACTGATTTCTAAATTGTTGCTTCTTCATAGAATAGGAAATGTAATACAAGAATAAGTAAAACTCTTTCTTAAAAAAATGTAGCAGTCATAAGTATTGGAATTATTTATTTTTTACATTGAGTTGTAATGCGTACTCATTCTGGAGAAGTAACATCAGTATGCTAAGAAGCAGTTAGCCTTGAAGCAGTAACCTAATAAATGTGATGATTTTCCTCTTGTTTAGTGCCTGCTTTCAAAGCATGTCCTACTCATTCCCATTTTTACTGGGTAGATATTGGAAAGAGTTATGAAGAGAAAGTCAAAGGAACTTTATTCATGTGCAAATGTCATTCTTCTAATATCTATAATAAATATTGTAATTATTGATATCTCTGTCCATATCTACCTTTAATGAGTAACTCTGATAATGGAACATGAGAAATCTCTATTCAGAAAAGAACACACTCAAGCAGAGTTAGCAAGAGATAAATATCTAATCATTCAGAAACAAGACAGAAACCTTCAAGGGACATTCTTTATGCAGTTGCTTAACAGCTGAACAGAAGAATATAACTTAGCATTTGAGACTGAATGATATGATCTGTTCTCCTCTAGCTCTGGTTGAGAGCTGTAGGTTGCACTTGTGCTAATTCATCAGGCAAAGAGAAGGAACAAGGGAGAAGCCATTCAGCATCTTCTTTGTTTCCAATAATGCTTTCAGTTTTAGTACTATAAAAGAAGGCGGATTGCATTTGCAAAAGGGATGATTTGGTGGTAAAGATGTTCCAATATTTGATGACCTTCTGAGTCATCAGGATGTAGTAACACTCAGTTGTTCCTGAACACAGAACCCTGCATAGGCACAGCTGCTCGGGCACGCACCATTGCACCAAATGGTAGTCATCATTTCAAGGACCTCTGGCTTCAATAAGTAAGCATTTTTTTTCCATTCATTCTCATACCAACTGTTATTTTTTTCTGTCCTTTTTATAAAAATCCTTGGAAAAAGTATTTTCATTTAAAAATTCTCCTCCACCCCCTACCGGTAGAAAAAAACCAAAACCCTAGAAAACAGATGTTACATGAATAAAAATCTATGCAGCTTTGCATAAGAGGACCTGGAGGTCCTGGTGGAAACCAAGTTGAATGCACATCAGCAATGTGCTCTTGCAGCAAAGAAGGCTAATGACAACCTGGGCTGCATTAGACAAAGCAGTACCAGCAGAGGGATAGAGTTGATTCTTCCTCTCTACTCAGAACTGGTGAGGCCACTCCTGGAGTAGTGTCCAGTTCTGGGCTCCTCAGTACAAGAGGTACATGGACAGACTGGAGAGAGTGCATGAAGATTATACAAGGAACTATCTATGAGCACAGACTGAGAGAAATGGGACTGTTTAGCCCAGAGAAGAGAAGGTGCAGGGTGGAATCTCATCAATGTATATACATATCTGAAGGCAGGGTTCAAAGAGGATGGAGCCAGGCTCTTTTCAGTGTTGCCCTGGTGACAGGACCAGAGGCAATGGGCCCAAACAAGTACACAGAAGATTATGTCTGAACCTCAGGAAATACTTTTCACTGTGAGGGTGACCAAGTCCTGGCACAGGCTGTCTGTGGAGGTGGGGAGTCGCCGTCTTTGGTGGTATTCAAAAGCTCTCTAGACTTGTTCCTAGGGGGGCAGTTTGGACCAGATGACCTCTAGAGGTCCCTTCCAACTGCAACCGTTTTGTGATTCAGTGATTCTGTAAATGAAAGGAATAGTAAAACTCTGTTAACTTGTAATTTCCCAAAGAAATCATAGTACTGCATTTCTGCTATTCTGGCAGATGGTGCTAAGTAAAAAATTTACTCTTCTTCGTGATCATTAGTTCCCAAGAAAAAGCAAGGGCCATTGTCTCCTGAATTATGAGGAAATAGTCTACCTAGAGGTTTTTCATGCTATTTCCCTACTGCAGTTTGTAGAAAGCTAAAGAAATTTTCATTTATAATGGTGTACTCACACAGCCCTTCATATTTCTGTCTCCTTTGGAAACATACATTGATCTCCTGAAGAGAAAACATTTAGTGTCATTCTGATACATCTCCATTTTAGTGCTTTATGATTCATGGGCTCAGAATTTTTTCACTAATGATCTTGGGTAGCTTTACTGAAATAAGTAGCTAATTTAGCACTGAATTTGTATGTGGCACTAAAATATTATATGTGCTATTATATTTAGACTAGTGGTAATCCATATTGCATTCACCCTATGTGTTCTGTGCAGTACAGTGGGTTTTTTTGATTTATTCCCATCCTTTTTAAACACCTCTAACATTTTTACCTGCAATCTTTGTGTAACTGCTGTTCTCTGAAGGAGTACACATACTAAATATTTTAATAGAAAGTTGTTTTAAAATTGGGCTTTACTCACAGAGAATATATGACGTCTTTCTTAAATCACATACCCTCTCTGATCAGTTTTGCAATTACTGGAATCCCTAATATACCCATATGACTGATTTATACATATGTATATGTATAGACACATAGAGTATAGGAATATATGTTGTAAGAATATATGAGTTTTCTTTTAAATTTACTTGAAAGAAAGCTTTAAGTTTGAATAAAATTAATTTAGATTTATATTCCTATACTGTAGGAGTACAGAGTAACACTATAGGAATATTTAGATATTCCTGTACTGTAAGAGTATGGAATTATTTTGTTTTTTAATTTATCTGAAAGGAAGCTTTAATTTTAAAGAAAATGTTTTACGGAGAAATTAGTTAATTTTATGCAATTGTGCCTTGCATGTAATTGGCAGTACAAATTCTTAATGAAGATTATTGTCATAATTTTGTTCAAATATTTTGTACTAAGAAAGTGAAGTTGTATTAAAATGTGGAAATCAATGTCAGATTGATTCCAGGTCTCACACAGGGATAAGTTTCACTTAGACTTTAAAAAAGACAGAGATCATACAGAAAAGTCAATAATATAAAATTGTACACGTATATATTTTCTTCTAGCTTACTCACAAAAGAAGCTTTAAGGTATTATACAGAAAGAAAATTCAATTCCCTTCCTAAAGGCTAATTTGTATTTCATTTTTATAGTCCAGAACATCAATAAAAGGCTTCTCACATCAGTCTGTAGCTCTCTCTAACACATAGAAAGTGTTATTATAATTCAGATAGACTTTGTATTTTGACATTCTCTTTTGGCAGGGTTGGAGAGGAGAAGGGGAAACTTGGGATGGCAGCATATACTACTTGTGTCAGAAGAAGGTAAAATGTGAAAGTTTTGGCTTCCAAGAATGGAAGCAGGCAGTAAAACTGAACAATATTTTCAGGTGTGACTAATTCAAACATATTAAAACAAGTATCTTGCAGAGCATTGATATTCAAACAGTCCTGGAGGCTCATGTGCAGTGGATTATTTAATAGTATCATGCACATAATTAGGTGACCCTTGAGGGAAGAAATCAGTGCTTATGTAATTCAATTGAGGTCAAAAGCAGTTTTCAAACTGGGTTGGCCCCCCGGGGTGTGGAAGCAGGAGATAATTTCTAAGTGAAGAGGAAAATTCCAGCCGGCTTCTATCGGTCTCCCTCCACTTTACTTCTCTCTTTGCCTGCTCCTGCAGCACTGCCCCAGCGCTTGCAGCTCTGTTAGCTCTGGAAACTTTATGGAAAAGGCAATCTGTGGTTTCAGCTGTCAGAGCCAAGGAGTGTGGAAGCCAACCAACCCAGAGTTCAAGGGGCAGGGGGAGAAAAAAAACAACAAAAGGGAGCCTTGTGTAAAAAGTTTGACAACCACTATCCTGAACAAATGGTCCACAAGCCACAGACTGCTGAGGGCATTAGACTCTGCCACAGAGACCTCACTGCACAGCAGCAATTCTGCCTGCAGAAGAGTATGCTGGTCTTCCTCCCTTGCTGTGCCGCCCAATGCCTCAGATGTGTCCTCAAACAACTCCACTGCCATCTAAAGGCTTCAAAATTATTTTCTGTAAAAGTTTTAAATCTCACAAAGAGCCTTTGAAGCCACTGGCCAAGAGTGCAAGTAGCTTATCAATAATGTGGTTTTGTTTTTCTCTTGAATGAATGCTTTTTTCTCCAGCTTTCAGGTATCTTAATAACTCTAACAGAAGTTACTTGGACTGACAAGAATATGAAAAAAATACTTAGTGAAGTTAACAAAAGTTTACCCTTGAAATGGGATGGTCCATTTATAGAAAGTGGATATTGACATCAGTGGCCAAGTTTACTTATTAAAGATACTGTAAAGAAAAGACATATCTCAGACTTTCTTTTTTAATGTCCAGTTTAAGAGGAGCTGGAAATAAAATTACTTTCCCAACTCAGCTTGTATGATAAAAGTGAATAGAAGAGATTTTTTTGCTTCCTGTTTGTTTTCCAGTTTGTTTTATCCTGGTAAAGAGCATAATACTATAGCATAAATCAGTACAAACAACTGATCTCTATTAATGCAAAGGTTGCAATTTTTCTAGTAATGCTACTGAAAGGGTAAAAAATTAATTTTCTGTCATGAGGTATGCTGAAAGAATGTGTCTGCTCTGCTGACAGTTTATTTCCTGATTAGTCATCGTGTTTAATATACCCTGCAAAAATCCAGTGTCATGACAGGCCATGTACTACAAATATTACATGCTTTGAAAATGAAGGAGAAATAAAGGGTATGCAGAGGAATGCAAAGACTTAAGACTGCTGTCTTAAACAAAAAAATGTTGTTAGAGGGTCTGGCTGCATTCACGGGTATCATTGTTGTACTGTGGTTCCATTACACCTTATTTAGAAATGCAGAAAGATGTTGTGCCTGATGATAAATACCAGGATTAACAGAGGTCCATTTGCCCTGTTCATCCCTTCTTTGAATGCTACCTTTGTGTACTAGATGAAGATAGTCTTATCCTGAACACCTTTCATGAGAGGAACTGCTTCTTCACACAGAAAGCGTGTTGGCTGCATTCTAGGGAAACAAAACAGGGGCAGGGCTAGAATTCCCTCTTCAGGGGAGTGATGCGGACTTTCCAAAGGGCACTTCATTCTAGTCTCAAAGACGGTGGTCTTCAGTATAAGCTATGCACTATACTCCCCTCAATTATCCTGCTGGTGAAGGATATGCATGGCAAAGTGCCAGAGTGGACAAGTAACAAACAGAGTCCCAGTTTTCCTCTTTCTGTCATGAATAGGGATGATGAGGGAGGCTGCCTGGGGAGAACCGAGCTGTATAAATCCACTGATAAGTTCTCTCTGGTGAGGCTGAAGAGGAGATTGACAATTACCAGGTTTTATTCAATGTAGGAAAAAAGCAGAGTTTCATAAGAGTAACACATCTGGCCCATTTTAGAGTTCTATTTTATAAAGAAATTATACTTTAAGTGCCTAGTTCTCTAAGCAATTCCTTCAAATGTAGATGTCAATATTGTAAGTGTTGAAGTATAGAGAAACTATTCATGCTCTGTGTGTGTTCTATTGTCTGCCTCACCTTTTGTGTCTCCTTTTCATCCTTCTCCTGTTTTTTTTTCTCTCCCAATCACCTGCTATTTTTTTTTTCAGCTAAATTTAATTTAAATGGATTTGTTGTCTTAAATAAAAATCCTCAAACAGCTTCTTGCTTCCTGCTTTTGTATTTTGTATGTTTTAGATCTGATTTTATTAGTCCTTGAAAATCTATTGAAAAAATAGGCAAATAAAAATCTTTACTTATACGTAGGAAAAGGTTCTAGCTAATTTTACACTTCTGAATATTTGTGGCTGGACAGATAAAGGAACAATTAACTGACTAGCTTGTCAGCTCTTTTTATTACCCTGTTCAGGGTAAAAAAAAAGGCAAACAAACAAACCAACTACAGAACACCCCCAAAAGTATCATGTGATAAGTGAGTTAAAGCACATTTAATTTAGCCAATACATGTTGCCATGTTTCCAAAGCAATCACATCACAACAGATGGACTGATTGAGAATGAAATCTGAGATTAGACATCATGGGAAAAAAAATATCTTTTTTAAGTACTAATATTCTTAGTTTCTGTCTCTTCCTGTTCCACAGGCTCTTGACTGCTACAACAAAAATCTATAGATCAGTAGATGGTCAGTATTGCTGCTTTAGGATCTTTTAAATTTATTAGTCTTACACAAATGTGCCAAGTCACATACTTAGAGTTAGGATACATTTGTGTATGTAGAGCAAAGTTATTAATAATATCGTAGCACTTGAATTTAACTAAATTCAGATGAAACAGATCTGTTACTGCTTTAAATTAACTACATTCAGTAACATGGTACAGGTATCACTAGTCAGTGGTAATTAATGGAACAAAACCTATTAATGATGTGTTATTAGCAATTGCTAGTATTCTGTGAATATGGTCTTCATTATCTATATGTATAAACATAAAATAAAGTTAATTCAGATTAATTTTTCTTTCTTCTGTTCCTAGACACAGAAGCTAGCAACTTGATTGAGTCTCTAGTATATTAACAACTATTAAACACTGAACATTATGCTGATGGTGGGACATCTACTAATTTTGTCACCTCCCCCTTTTCTTTAGGTTTTTTTTTTTATATAGATCTTACACTGCCTTTTATTTTTTTACGTTCTACAGGTTATAACCATGTTATACACAAAATTGAATATAACATTAGGAATTAAAATACATGTATATTTTTAAAATTTCCTAATGTAATAATTAGTTGTATTTTCATGTTGTGCAGATGTAATGACACTTCTGTACTGGATTAACTGATACTACATGGGACTATGTACAGTAGTATTAAAAAAAATCTAGAGTTAACGTATTATATAAAAACCATCAAGCTTTTTGACATTACTGCCTATTGATTTTTAATCTGTGCCTGTGTGTGTATTTCTTTGTTCTTAATAGTTTGCTTACTAGAATGATAGGGAAACCAGAAACAGGGGGTTTTGCATAGCGGCAGGCCTATGAAGGTATTAATTTCAAAATGGTGTTGGCATGGCTGCAATGGTCTGTTCTGACCTGTGTTTATTTTAAAGAGTTATTTTAGACCTTTCTGTAGGTAAGTGTATGAAAATATAATTACAATATCTTAGACGAAGTTCAAAAAAGTTTTGGAGATATTTGACATGGTAGAATTTAGAAATATTGGAATAAATTTCCTTCCCTAATTTTTCTTGCGGTGATGCATAAGTTGCTGCCCCTGGATGGTTTCCATAAGAGGGCAAAAAATATATACGTACATCCCACATCCAAAGTTATGGGGTTTTGTAACTTCCAGTGACATGGAAACTTCAGCAAACTGGCAAAAAGTAAAGTATGAAGGTGATATACAGAATTTTCCTTGTCACATCTGTTCAGTGGGCTCACTAGCAACACAAAAATGCAAGGCAAAGCCAAATGAAATAAACATACATATATTTTACATACCACTCTCTCATTTTTTTTTTTTTTCCCTTTTAACCTGGAAGTATGTGATTTACTATTTCTATTGCCTACCTGACAAAGAATTTAATGCAGTGACTCAATATGTATTTTGTAAGAAATTTATTTCTACTATTTTGTTGGTTATCTTCCTAGATTTTTTTTTTTTTTTTTATAGCTCAGAATTAAATTTGTGGGGTTTTGTGTGTGTAGCTTCTTCTGCCTACTACTGTTGAACAACAACTTGCTTGGTCAAATGCCATTTTCTGGGGATTTGTATTTTTTTCTCTGCAAAGTGATAAATCCATCCCTTTTTTTTTTTTCTCTTCTGCTTGGTGTTTCACTAAGTTTAGAGATGCTTTCCATGTATTCAGTTCTCGTTATCAGGTGAAATACAGGGTAGAATGAAAAATGCAGGGGGAAAAATACATGAAACCTGTTGAGAACTACAAAAAGAAAAAAAAAAAAGGGGGATAAATCAACTACAAGATTTTTTTTTGTGTACTTACCTTTAAAAAGAGAAGGGTGATATATAGTGATGCTGTAAACATGAAGAAAAATTTCCTTTTTTTTCTAGAAAAATATTGTTAATCCATATTCCTTGTATTCTTTCACATGGAGCAGAATGAGGTAAAATTAGTTTTCAGCCGTGTGTGAAATTTGTCTTCATAAGCTGCTGTGAAAACTTTTTCAGTTTCCTGTCTTATTTATTAGTCAAATAAATAAGTTAATATTAGTTTTTCAGTTCCTTCTTCTTAGACTGAATTAATGTTATGTGTTAGATATTTAGTATTAGAGGAGAAGATAAATAACTTTATTTTATTAAATAAAAGGATGCTTTTGTCATGCCTTTGTAAATGCAAAGCTTTTGGAAACCCCCAAAGAAATTAAAACAACCAACAAAGATAACTTAAACTTACTAAAGCAAGCTCATTCTCAAGCTTTCTACTCCTAAAGCTCTGTCTTCTTTAAGCTTCAGAAAGTTATTCTTTGTGAAAACTTTTGTCTGAAATTTGGCAAGTTGATCTGTGTCGATTCATAGATATTTTGGATTATAGTAGAGACTTGTGCCTTTTTCCTTGAAAAAAAGACCAAAACAACCCAAGAATATTGGAAATAAGATATTCAGCTGTATGCTTTTATCATTTGTATGCTTTTATCATTTATACTCAATAAGGAACCACTTCACAAGTATTTGAATAGACAAGACCTCAGCCTTATATCAGTCAGTGAAAGTTCTGTATTTACAGGTCCACTCACTATTCATGATTCTTGTAAACAGCTCGTATTTTCTTTGCTACTTGATTGACTGGTAGTGATTAAAAGTGTATCCTCTGGGATATTCTCATAATCACAATGCTTGATCAAAAGCAAAATACCTAGATATGAAATACATATATCTTTGCCTTTCCAGATATGAAGAAGTACTCAAAAGCTGAAACCTTGAAAATATTTAGAGAATTTTACCTGTGAATCCTGGTAGACTGTAGATCTTTGGTCACTGCTGATTTCATAGGAATTGTGTGATAAACTTCACAAGTCTTTGTTTTTTTCCACTTTGTTCATCTTCTCTTCAATTAAGAAAAAAACATGAAAGGCATATGTGCATTTTCCAGCCTGCATCTCAAAGAAAAATCATCCTGAAGTGGATGTCAATTCAAACAGAGAAAAGGAACAAAGAAAGGAAAAGAAATATTTTTCTTCAAAATGTTAAGAAGTTCTTCAGCAAAAAGCGCAGTTGAAGAAAGCCTTTTAGCAATGTTATTGTTGGTAATTATACTGATGTTAAAGCACAGCTTATGTAGGTAGATGACAAGTTTTACTCTACTGGCTCACTTTAATTTCTAATTGCATAATATGAAGGATGAAGTTTTTAAATAGCAACAAGTATTGCAATTCCTTGAGCTGATGAATGAGTGATAGTTGTAAATCTGTTTCAGTTTCTATTAATTATTTCAAGCTTTAAGTTTGTTTTGTATAAATAGTTAATTTTAATCCTGTTTTTTGAAAATCAGTCTACCTAATGAGTTTTGTTGTCCACTGCATAGACCCATCTATTAAAAATTACTATAATTCCATTTAATTTAAAAAAGAGATACCTGTATATAGTAAAAGAGAATCTCAGAGGACTGTAAATAACCATTGATCTTATTTTAGAAAATACTTACTTGGGTCATGAATTAAGTAGAGTCTTCAGGGTGTTTATATGGCTTCTGGGTCACTGGCTGGAGAAGAAAGAGATTTTGTAATGACATTGTATTTGTGATTGTTTAACCTACATTTTTCATCTTTTCATCCAGATCTCCTCTTGATGGACTGTACTTTTATTTTCTTTACGAGACTTTCACTCATGTTCGATCTTCTTTTCCTCAAGCTTAACCATGTTCTTTTAGTTCTCTATGTAGAACTTTTCCACTCTTCACTCTGCCACACTCTTCTGTATCACAGTGTCTGAATATCAAGGTATCCCTTAGACAGATATCCTATATGAATCTACATCTATGATGGCTGCAGATCAACTAACATTAAGGTGAAATAGGTACTGATGAAGTGATGAGGTAGATTTTATTTCTAGCAGAGAAAAGGTGAAAAGCAGAAGTCTTCTGTTCTTTCTTAAACAGACTTGTTGGTGCTCAATATGCTTTCACTTGGCTGCTGTACAATCAAGAAGTTAAATAATATGAGATAAGAAAAGGTGAAGTATTGATTCAAGGGAATTGTGGGAAGCTGGGCATGAGAGCAACTACTCCTGGGATATTTAAGTCAACTAGAATTTAAGCCATTTATTTTTCTGTCTTATTGTTATCACAGGATTCAGTCACACATCCATTACTACTGGACCCTGAACTTTTAAGGGTAATAAATAACTACAAAAATAAAAAGCCCATAATGGAATCAATATATTAAGTAGATACTAATGCCCTATTGTTTTTACTTTAGCATTTATAGACCAGTAGTGCATAAATGGCAGGTTAGAGTGAAGATGACCACGTGGGTCCATTTCAAATGCTGGAGCAGCCTCTGTCATACCATAAAACACGTACAGATCTAGTAAACCATCTACAATGTATTCATAACCTGTGTGATTTTCATTTCCTGAATTTTGCTTAGTTAGCTGTTGCAGATTTGAGATTTTAGATTGGTACTGCTTTGAAGTATAGCTGCCTAGTGATTGCCACAGTCAAACTCATACCCTCTTTCTTCATCATTTCCACCTGAGGACAGTTTAATTTTCTTTTTCTTTTTCTTTTTCTGTTCTGTGAGACCATTAACTTGGTTTCCTTTCCTCATACTGTTTGTGTTGCTCTGCCTTTTATATAATTCTTTTTTAGTTTTGTTTCATCCCAACAGCCTTGATTTCTGACACAGCACACAAGATGAGTCAGATTGATAGTGCAGTTAGTATTTAGAGTCACAATAAGAAAGTCTGTGTCACCAAGGGACATCTGGAGCTTTAACTTCTTTTGATGGTATTTTGGCCTTTCAAGAGAAAGTTCTGTTAGTGAACTCACCTGGCAAAGTAACCACCCAAAATGTTTCAGTACCTTATATCTGACACTTCAGAACATAATTACCTAAAAGCCCAGTCAATTTGTGCTTCTGTCTGCAGGAGGTTTATATCCATATGACTCAAATCACAGACACACACAACTTTGAGTCATTAAATGCCAACATCCTCTTCAAACAATGGGTTTCAACATTCTGAGATATTTCCAAAATACCTCTCTTCTTATGGAAAAAGAAGCCTAAGCTGCATCTGGTAAAGGATCTGCTGTTGCGATGGAAACTTGGATGTGCCTCAGAAGGAATTCCAGCTCTGGCAATTGACATTGCCACTGTTGCAGAACAGAGCTCCTAGTAGACCAAAACATAAATCAGATTTTTTGGCCAATTCACTCTAAATACTGAAGGAAGACAGAAAAACAGATATGACAATTTTACTTAGCTTTCTTCTTTAAAGAAAGGAGTGACAGTTAAATGTGGGAGGTTTTGTTTTGTTTTTATTTTTGTTGCTTTACTTTTTGTTTTCTTTTTTCTTCCAAGCTCCTTCTAGAAATTTTTAAAAACATGAGATTCAGTAATATGAAGACAACATAATGCTTAAACACATGGAAAGGAATAAAAGAAAATATCTAAATGTGCAAATTAAATAGGCAATACTATGTATTTCTCCCTGTCATCCAATAGCAGAGTCCTCTCATCTAGTTAATGTACTCTTGACCCTCAGAGATTGATGACTCTCCTTGTTTCCAAGGGTTAAGTATCTCAAGACCAGAGAAAGAGAATGTTACCAATTTGGAAAAACTGACTTAGATAAGTTTTTATGATGTTCTCAAACCACATAATAAATAACAATTCGAAGTAGCACCTTAATAGAGGAATAAAGTAAGGTACAGTAATGAAAATGTGTTCTTTAAAATGAATTATTTTAAATTGCATATACAGGTAAGAATAGTGATAGGCTCTTAAACAGCTCAAAAGCAGCAAGACTGATCCATATTCACTGGATGCATTCCTTGATTTGCATTAAGTTTAAACAACTTTATTTGCTTTATACAGCTAGATTCTTGAATGGAGTAATAAGTTACAGTTTCATTATAAGGAAATAATTTTGTGTTTGTTTTCCTTACAAGTCTATGAATTAGCTGGATAGTTAAGGGTAATTCCATTCCAGATTTAATTTAAATGTCTATTAATATTCTCTAGTTTGATAATTACTTATATATCTTCCTTTTCAGGTTGACATTTTCTCTATAAAATTGGACTATAGACTTCTTCGAATGAAATTCCTCTTATTCTTTGTTCTTAAGCATTTCTGTCCCCTATACTTGAACAGAAAAAGGAAACATATTAAGAAATCTAAAGAGGAGAAAATGTAGTCATCTTTTAGATTCTGCCATGTCTGATATACTGTAAATCTGACTGTTGTAAATCAGCAATCAGCTCATAGAGTCTGAGAATGGAAATAAGAAAATTAATGTTTCCTCAGTGGTCTCTGCAGGATCTTCTTTCAGCAGATCAGAGGTCAAATGCATTTACAAAACAGTAGGAGAGAAATCTTGCATTGTCACGGTGTGTTCATGAGGAGTACTCAACTTTACACACTCATTTACTGCCTACCTGGAAATGCAAATAAAAAAAAAAGAAAAAAAAAAGAAAAAAAAAGAAAAAAAAAAAGAAAAAAAAGAAAAAAAAAGAGGTAATTTCAAGTAATTTTGTCTTTGAGCCTAATTAAAGTGCATAGTGAAATGTGGGAAGGAAGACAATGTTCCCTAGTCTTTGACTGCCTGGCATATCAATATCCAGCAGCAGAGGAAGTAACAAGTTTCAGGAGAGAGCCCAAACTGATGAAAACTGTAGGTAACGCAGAAGCAACATTTTGACCTGGTGGTATGGGTATTGAGGGCTAAGGTTAAAAAGTTAGCAGTCTGTTAGGTTAAAACATCATTTATTCTACAATTGGAAGGGTCAAAAGACTAATTTTAATTAAAGGCTGAAAAAATGTTTTCACCTCCACTTCAAAGCATGCTTAGATGTGATGAGCAGGTGGGTCTTGGTATGGTGCTCAAGTTCAAATTTGACATTTGCCTGTGGTTCTACAACATGATCTGTTCACCTCTGAGAGCTGTCATAATGATGTCTGTCAGCAAGCTGGTTGTCTAAGTTTCATAGAATCATATCATAGAATCATAGAATCATAGAATCATTTGGGTTGGAAGACAACTTAAAGATCATCTAGTTCCAATGCCCCTGCCATGAGCAGGGACACCCTCTACTAGATCAGGTTGCTCAAAGCCTCATCCAACCGGGCTTTGAAAATTTTCAGGGAGGGGCATCCACAACTTCTCTGGGCAACCTCTTCCACTGTCTCACCATCCTCACAGGAAAGAAATAAATATATTATTCTTCCTAATATCTTATCTAAACCTACCCTCTTCTAGTTTAAAGCCATTTCCCCTTGTTCTATCACTACCTGCCTTTGTAAAAAGTCCCTCCCCAGCTTTCTTGTAGGCCCCCTTCAGGTATTGGAAGGCTGCTATAAGGGCTCCCCTAAGCTTTCTCTCAGCCTCTCCTTGTAGGAGAGGTGTTCCTTGGATCATCCTCTTGGCCTCCTCTGGACTCGTTCTAACAGGTCCATGTCTTTCTCGTGTTGGGGGGCCCAGAACTGGACACAGTACTACAGGTGGAGCCTTATGAGAGTGGAGTAGTGGAGGAGAATCACCTCCCTTGATCTGCTGGCCATGCTTCTCTTGATGCAGCCCCAGATATGGTTTCACTGGTAAATACATGGAGCTTTTATTGTGTATTTGCTTTTGGGGAAATTGTCCTCAAATACACAGTGGGGACAATAAAGTTAGAAGTAGTTTAATAAAAGACAGAGAAAACCTTTAATAACAGATAAGGCCAACATCTTAAAATTGTAGTTAATGCCTGAGAAAAGTAAAATTACCATGAACAGCTATAAAGTACAAACAAGATGAAATGTCTGATTTTTCTATCTTTTGCTTGGGATGAAAATAATGACTTAAAAACAGTCATGTACATTTTCTTTTTTTCATATTAGACTTTTATTTCTATTTTTATTGCATTGCAGAAACTCAACTTACTGTATGAAAGTGTCCATTTCGCTGACGGTGGGTGAAAATGACACTGGACTCTGCTACAATTCAAAGATGAAATATTTTGAAAAAGCTGAACTTAGCAAAACCAAGGAAATCTCATGCCCTGAAATTGAGGATTTTTTATTTCCATTTAGGGAGCCTGAAATTCTGTGGTACAAGGTAAGGAATGCAAAAGATTTTCACCTTCAACAAGATATTATGCTGTGTTCTGATGATTTCATAATCAAAATATGATATGAAGCTTGGACTATTTTAAGATTTGTTAAGAACAGACAACAGAATCAAGAACAGAAAAGAATGAACTAAATGAGAGAGAAAGATTCTGGTTCTTCCTTTAGTAAACATTAGAGCTGCTGTTTTCTTAATATCCACGTATGGATCTCACAAAGAATTGTCAGCTTTCTCATAACAAGAGGGCTAAAAAAGAAAAGTGTCACCAGACCAGGCTGGTTTGATATGCTAAGTTAAAGCCATGTGAGCTACTTACGTAGCAACTGCATGTGCTATACCAGGCTAAAGAGTGTGTTTCTAAAAACTCAGATATAAAATCTATTTGGAAAAATATAAATAAGATAGTTATGCATGCTATTATCTGAGTGAATGGCTTAATTTTGCAGCATAAAATTGAGCAAAGACTTACAAAACTTTGGCTGGTACATATTAGCTTTTAGCTGCAAATATCAGTGATTTCATTGTTTTTATCAATAACTTTATTTCAATATTGTGTACTGATTTCTAGGTCATTACTTAAGGACCGAGTTCTTGCAAATAGTGCTACCTGTGGGCAGTTCACTAAAGTTTCCATAAAAAGCAGCTTGAGTTCTGGGTTTCTTACCATCTGCAGGAAATACTCAGTACCTCAGTACAGTAATGAACACAATTTAAAGTCCCCAAACAATTCAGTAAATCTGAAATTTAGATTCTATGTATTTTTCCTACACAGACATCTACAGATGTAAGATGTCCTAGTTTAACTATATGTTGGTATGCATTCTAATTGTTTTTTTAAAGTCTGATAATTTACTTGATTATATAAATGCATTTAAATATGGTAAACGAGACTATGCTATCTAATAAGTAAAAACTTCCAGCCTAGAAGGATTCTGGCCAACATAGGTGACTGTATGTCTAAAATGGAAGGTATATAAGCAATTATTTGCTTATAATAACCTTGGATTTTGTGATTATAATAAAATATATACCTGAAGTTTTATCAAATTTTAAAACTTTGATTGGCTTCTTAAACAAGAGCTCAAAAGATTGGCTTTTTAAGAGTCATTGACATTATTTGTGTGGATGAGCTGAAACAACCTCTTATACTTTAACATTTTAAAAAAGCTCTTGCTGTATAAACAGTGATTATGCTTAGATAATAAAGTAAAATATTTTGTGACAGTTCATCAAAAGACATTTTTCTTATGAAAAGCACTGATCTCTTTTTCTAATAGCTTCTAAATATACTGGTTTGCAATACAAAAATAATTTTAAAAAATAGAAAACCTAGAAACACTAAAAACATTCAAAGCTATTTCAAATAGTACCTAGGTTAATTAGGTGAAAATAAGTTCATAATTATAGGGAGCTAAGAAACATGCATGACAAAAAATATATTTTCTATTATAGCATAAAAAGTAATGTTTAGGTGGTAAAGATTGAAATAGCAACTAATTTTTGTAGATACAAAACTAACTTTTTGGTAAGAGTTCAGAGAGTTTTGATCCTAAGCGATTTTTAGAAAGAGATATATAACTTAACCTAATTTCTCCTCATTCTCACTTCTTCTCTTTCTCTACTTATAAGTGTAGTTTGCCTCTCAGCAAACTAATGTCAGATGATAAGATTCTACAGTCTTTTTTTCTTTTTTTCTTTTTAATCAACACTTAACTGAACTGGATTTTTTTATATTTAGTGTATGCAAAGCTCATAACTAGCGTGAGCTCTCGCCTAGCCTTCTTGCCTTTGAGAAGCATTGTCAGCAGTGATGCAATTTAAGAACCTAGTCACTGAAGTCATATTATCTTTAAACAGGAATGCAAGTCAAAGACGTGGAGATCAAGTATTGTGTTTAAAAAGGATATACTTGTCATTCGGGAAGTTAGAGAGGATGACATTGGAAATTACACTTGTGAGTTAAAATATGGATTCTTTGTTGTCAGAAGAACCACGGAATTAACAGTTACAGGTAATTACAGGCTCTTGCTATCTTTTGTATTTAGAAAAAACATTTAATATTGTGAATTTAGTTGTGTATATTTAGTCATTATACCTACATAAACCGCTTTTGCACAAAACTTTACTGTGTGCCTAGATGTGAATTGTTGGTACATTAAAGCTGTCCTGAATACTTCACAGTGATATGTGCAGTATTTTTAACAAGTCTGAATTTTGGTCTACTGCAAAAGCTTGTGGGTAGGTCTTGTTTTTAAATGCAAAATGTCGACAAGGAACAGGCAGCTTCAGTAAGCACTACCTCTCACAGAAAATGAGATTATTAAGTCTATCATACCACTTCATGTGGTCAAATGCCTTGGGACATAAGAAAAGCTGTAGCTGCAACTCAATAGCAGTAGCTCCAACGTAATGATACCATTGCAACTGGGTGATAATTTTGTAAGTTGTAGTGTTCGAAAAGCGCGTGGCTGAAGCACAATAGTTTTCTTCCTCTGGTATTCTCTTCCAGCTTTCTGTAGTTTATAGTTCAATAACTTCCTGATCTCAATTGTCGTGTGCTGTGGTTACCAATTAACCTATTTTCTATTAGTTTGATTATTTTTTTAATTCAGTTATTCTTGGCTTCAAAAAAATTTTGAAGTATCAAGTTCCACAGAGTAATTATGTAACATAAATAGATTCTATAATTTAGCAAACAGCAATGGAACAAGATGCATTTAATAGAATCTGCATTTAAAACTACCATATCAATGTGTAAAATCCATCATAGATGAAAACAAAATATATACCATAATAGTAATGTCCACAGTGTCATAACAGTATGAAGCATGGTCCATTAGATTTTCATTTCCTCACTAGAACTCTAACCTCTGTTTTACAAACGTGTAAAGAATATAGCTGAGCATACACCTAAGGGAGAAAATTAGCCTCTACAACTCTAGGATGACACTGGAAGACACGAGTACCTCACAATCTATGTAGTGCAGTGTAGTTTCACAGTATATTCCCTAAAAAAAAAGGAGCAACAGGATTTTACTGACAAATTGGATGTGAACTAGATTCATAGGATTGATAAAGATGTTTGCATATGTACATTCTTGCACCTTCAAAGTATGAAATAAACCAGGAAAGAAATCTTAGAAAAGGAGTTCCGCAGCCTTTTTTTGTTCCTTTGTAGTATCTACTATGTAAACATATTGCACCCTGACAATTAGTAACAGCACTCTTGTAGTGCATTAGGTTGAAGTGCAAGTTTCCTTTTATGACAAAAAGTTTGCTTTCTACTTTGTTGTGTCTCATTTGCCCTGCACACCATTGTATGCCATTTTCCCTCTACATTATCAGAAATTATAGTGAATTATGGTTTGTAATTTTCGTCCAGTATATTACTCTGGATATCTTACTGTTTATGTGGTTTTGAGAGAATTCAAGCAATCAATCATATTTATTTAGGCTCAATATTGAGGATCTCTTAGTAATTTTTCTTTTGTACGGAATTGATTTATTTGGTCAGTACAGACAGGCAATTACTGTCTAGTGATTAACCTCACAGTAAACATCCATACACTGTTTGATTGACTCCCATATGAAGAAAGCAGAGACAGAGTCTTCAAGAATTTGATTTATACCAGAAGGAGGTTGTCAATTATTATCTTTTGCAACAGATGATGTATAGATTCAAAGAGTACATAATTGCTCAGTCCTCAGGTGATGCCCTCTGTCCCTGTGGTTGGTGCTCCACTGCTCAGCACTACGACTGACTGACTGACTCAGACTGACAGAAAGGAGAAAGAAAACAGCATCGAAACCAGACACATGTTACTATTTGTAATAATAGTTTAAAAATATAATTCATCACTTTTGGTGTAGGTAGGAGTTCAGTACTCAGTGTTTAACTAGGCAGAGACAGAAAGAGCCTTGGCTGATTTTGATGTGCTAAAAATGAATGAATGCATACGGAGCAAATTATTCAGTTTCCACCTCTGCAAATCCTGGCAGATGTAAGGACAACCTCCAAATTAGAAAACTGCTGGGGTAGTACTTCAGGTCTTCATACCACCTTTATAATGTGTGACTGAACAGAACAAATAGATTTACTCATGGTACTACTAATTTTATACTACATCTATATTGATGTCTTGATAAGACTTTTTATCAGTGATTTATAGGAAGAGATTCGTGTTTTCGGTGCTTTTTTAATGCTTTCCCTGTGAGCTGAAAAAAAGGTTGAGTTGCCCTGGATATACGTAGAGGAGCATATAGAATAAATGGGAGGTGGAAGGGACTATTTGTTTATTTTCAAAAAGGAATTAAACTTTTATTCAGGAACTAAGAAATAAATTTTGGAAATGTCAAATTAAAATTAGAAAAAATAATTGATATTTTATTGCTTTTCTATATTAATGAAAACATAATTGAGACAAAGGAATTATGTATCTTTTTGATGTAGTCTTTGACATGTCTCCAGGCAGTATCAACAAATGTTGATGTTTGTTTGAACCATTGCTAAGATCAAATTCCACCAATAAGCCTCAGCTCCATAAGGAGTGAAAAAAAAAATTTCTAAGACATTTGAAATTTCGTTATTAAGCATACTTTTTAGGTAGAATATAAGAGTTTCAAAAAATAAGTAAGACTTACCAGTTTACCTCAGGCTTTCCAGAACATATGTGAAGTTGTAATGTGTTTATCAACTTGTAATGTGTTTATCAAAATGGGATTTATGAAAAATAACTCTCTGTATTCATTATCATTGCCTTGTATGGCAATGGCAGGTGTCTCGCCATCACACACCCATCATTAGAAAACACAGTGACTTATTTTTTTTCCTTTTTCTGTGCACTATGTTTCCAAGTATGCATGTAAGTAAGATTGGAACTTGGACTTTGTACATTTCCTTCCTGGAATACACTATCTTTCCTCTAGAAAGAGGAAAATCCCCACCTCTGCAGCAAGAAACCCATGAGCCAGATGTAATATGTGTATACATATGTAGTATTCTACAGAAGCTGAAGATCCAGCTTTGTGTGTTATTAGCATTTCCTAGCAAGACATCAAATAGTTAATTATTTTGCTAAGAAACAATAGGTATCTGATTGTTGACATTAACAGGATTCAGTGTGTTAAGCAGAGTAGAACTGCATTAAAGCAGCATTCTTGTCCTTCCTTCTACCTAGCAGAGCCAATGAGAAACAGACAAAACTCTACTCCAGAGAGTAGAGTTACACAATCATAGGAATACTCTACAGTTACCTAAAATTTTCTTCTTCCTTTGGCTCTCTAAAACTCAGATTGGAATGAACAAGATAAAAATGATGATTTTGGAAAGCAGCATTATTTCAGTGGGTAGCCTATGTCTAAACAAATTTTACTGAAAACAGGTTGAAAACTAAGTTTGGGCCCAGGCAGTCATTTGTATAAATGTCTCGGTTATTTATTGTAAACAGTCTTTTTTTGCAAATAATAATTCAGGTATTCTATAAATGAAACCAAAAGAAAGATCTATTAATATTTCCTGAGAATGATCCTTGAATTTTGGGGGTAGGAGAGATGCTAAATCTTTCTCTCACAGACTTCTTGTACTATTTTATACAAATAACATGTCTGTTCTTGGTTTCAAATACATGCAAGATCGAATCTCTGATTCTGAAGCCATGGACACCATAGATCAACCTAAATTAGAATGGCAGACCTAAACCAGAGGTGACATATGCACATAACTACATATAAGGAATGTGTCCTGTAAGTATGTTGAAAATACATTGACATTCAGAGTAACCTAAAGTTTCTGATGATTTTTAAGACATGAGTCTGTTGCTCTTTTAATAAAAAAGGAAGAATAACATAAATCTTGTCAGAGAGGAAAAGATAGGATGTCTTCAGCCAATGTGAGAAAGGATAGGAACGGGTTGTCTTGACCTTATAAACAGTCATAAAAAGCTCTCTTTCTAGTATTACTCATAGGAGCTAGAGTAGAAGGTAGAACATCTTCACAAGAGTTTCTTGGAAGAACAGAGACATATGTAAAAGCAACTACAATATAAATTAAGTAGCAGGTCCTGGGTTACTTCAGGCAGGGTGAGCCAGCTGCGACACTGTTGGGACAGGACAGCAACTGTGGATGACCATTAACTTCAAGATCCCCTTTGTTTTTCCACACAATGCACTTTGGCAGCCCTGCTTTCTCCTATAGGGAAATAATTGTTGCTATTAGAGACTATTAAACTATGGATATAATTATATGGGCACATTATTTTCAATACTGATGTTGTGTATGCTTCTTGTGATAACCTCAGTGCTTCGCATCTTACATACCTATACAAAAGAATGCCAAACTCACTTTGTAGGTGGTATCCATCTCATCTACCTATAGCAGTTCAAAATCCTTGAACTGTGGAAAAAGATTCCCTCCTTTTAAAGAATGAGAAATCAAATTGCCCTTTCTTAGCTTAAATTATAAGCACTGAGTGCCATGTTAGGTACACCTTTAAAATAATAGCCATATTTAGTGCTCACATTTTCGGTTTTATGAAAAACATCTTGTTAATGACAGAAACATTGCACTAACATTTGCAAATAATACACAAATTTCCTTACCATGAATAAGTATATACTTTACTTGTACTCCAGGAATATTTCTTTTTATAATATGGATGTATCTTTCAGGTTTTTATTAGAAAATTTTTTTTTGCTTTAATTTTAATGATGCTTGGAGATCTATATCTCACACTGAAAACATATTATCATCTAAGTGATTTGAATCAATTTCCTTATTGTTCTGAGATCTGACTTAGAAATTACCTGCTTTGCAAAATACAAACTATGTACTGATTATTCTAGCTTGTAACTAATGAAAATATTCACATAGACAGCTTAATTGGTGGTTATTTGTTTCTGGTTATGTAATTATATGTTCTGAAAAGTCCTGCAATGTATGAAAACATTTGTAGACATTTATACCTTCAGACTGGACAGATTAGCAATTTTTTCTTTTATATGTGGATTTTTTAATTAAGGCATACCCGCTGTCTGTGACATACTTAAGTGTATGTTCAGACTTGGGAAAGAATCATATTTTAGGAGCATAGTATTAATTTAGTCACAGGGCACAACATGGGTCAAAAATATTTTCCAGCAGTGATATATTTTAATTAAACATTAGGGCAATTTTTGTTACTTATACTACTAAGGCATTACAAGCACAAAGTCATTTTTGCAAAATTTAATTCAAGTCAAATGAAGTCCAGCTTGGGTCTAAGAGACAATATATGTGTCCACACTGCAATATCAAATAATTCTCCATGGTGAACATCATAAAGCAAACAGACCCTGTCAGACTTGCAGTCAGAGCATGATTTATTCAATTCCTCCATGAATTTTTTAGTTTTCAATATTTTTTTTTTCCATTCTGTTAAAAGTGAGAATCCCTTATATCTCACAGATGGAATCGGAGCTAGTCAGTATGCTCTGACTCCTGAAGCATTTCCTCAGAGACACCCTTTATTGTCTTTATTTGTTGATTAGTCCCCTTAAAGTCCCCTTGAAAACAGCTCCTGCTGGAATGAGCACAATTTTTATTTAGAGATTTGAGCATGTTCACAGTCAAGCTTTAGCAATATTAAATTTAATGTAAATTCATACTAGTCTTTTTAATATTTAAATTTTGTAAGCTTGTTTTAAAGTATTTCTGCAATAATCTTGAAAATGACAGTTTATGCTTTTCTGTCTGCTACTGATGACTTTTTTTTGTCTTTAGACTTTTTAGGAAAAAGAATAGTAAGTTGTCTGTTTCACAGTTACTCAGTGTTCCTTAAAGGTTAGGATTTGTTGAATAAGCTTTGTCTCTTTTGCTTTCTGACACAATTAGTCTTCATTAGCACAGTAGAAAATTTTACATTACTATATGTATGTATTTTTAGTGCTGAAAATTCCACTGTGAAAATAAATAGTATGAAGAATTAATTAAATTATATGCCTAGCCTCACAGCTCACTACTTTTGGATCTCATATGCAATACCAATCACTATATTTCATGAGGGGAAAAAAAAACAGGGGACTTATAAGATTTTAACCTGCTTTAAGTGGTCTGTATCCTGTTTAAGACAAAATGTGAGACCATTTTTTTCCAAAATATTGATGTTAATGCTTTCCAGTTCTACCACTCGTTATCTCTCATTGGAATGCAGAAAGATACTGCAATAAGCATGTACCCCTTTATTTTTAGCAGGTGCTAAGCGAGAAAAGTGTTAAAGAACAAAGATGGGTTCTTTCCAAACATTTAGAGCTTAAGAACAGACTCTGCTTGGTTTCTGCAGCTAATGACAGGGATGAAGCATTCTGAATGCACCCAGCCCCTCCTTGCTTCAGCTGACCCTAATAATTATCAGATCTGATGCTCATTCCTTTTGTTTGTCATGAATTTAATTCAACTCCAGATATATTCAGATAGAAATTCTATTTACCATTATTCTGTACAAAGACTAGTAAAATATAAAGCAAACAGTAGACTCATTATGAAAGCAGCATGTTCAAAATACCAGACTAGAATTTTTATAATACATAAAATCCTGTAGGTTTAACAAATTCATGGCTGAAGAGTGGGTTGGATGGTGTTTTTTAATTAGAAATTAGCTGTCTTCTTTTATAGTGCAATCATTTTTGTATGGCTGAAAACAAGGGTCTAAATTAATCTCCTGTGTGCATTTGAGTAATAATAATCAGAATGTTATGTAGAGATTTGATTAAAATATTCTCTATAAATATTAATTTAACACATTCATTGTAAATGAGTTTACTGTGTTATTCAAAACCAGCCTTATAGGAAAACAACAATGAGCAAAGCTTTATGTATTTTACTTCAAAGTAAGTGCAAATGATGTCATGTACTGTGTGTTACAGGATGAATTATGAGTTAGAAAACCAACTTCAGAAACTTAATGAAAGAACAGATGCATAAGTTAAAAAGAGAGACAGACTCCCAGCTCTATTTTGAACCTTGCTGTTGGTCACCTTCTGACACTTCTACCTCTGTGATATGCCACGTTTGGATTTTCACATAGGTGAGCTTTAATAATTGGAGATTGTTCCAATCTGTGGTCTCTGGAGAGAGAGAAGCTCCTCTAGACAGTAATTCAGAGAAGCAGACAGATTTGGGTGGTCAGAACTTATAGGACAATCTCCATAGGCTCTACAAAGAATAGTTTCCTCTGCCTGAAGTTAGATCTGATTAATTACTTGTTCCTTTTAGATGATATGTTTACATGCTTGTCATTCTGGACAAAGTCCTAATCTATACATAATATAGCTTCTATAGCATTCTCTCCTTCTTAGTAGCTATCTTTTTTTGTTATTTATCAAAAATTCCTCCAGGACATGGCCATTATTGCTGACTTTTCTTATTTTACTAATGCTTTTTACACAAGTACACCTCATTTTGCACTTCCCTTGCTATAACCTAGGTCTTCTTCTCTACCTGATAGTGTATCTTCAGAAAAGGAGAAGTGATCAGTCTCTCATGGCTTTATGTGTGGATAATGTAAAAATAGAACATTAGTTATAAAACCCAAAGACATATTAGAAAGTTTTGTGTTTGGTATGTTAAACTCAGTTTCAGTATTTACAAGCTTATTTTAATCATCCTTTTTTACTGTGTGTCATGCCTGTTGATGCCCCTGCTTATCTCATACAGTGTTAACAAATAGAAAAAATATGGATGACTTGTAATAGTTATTTGAGCAGATGCCATGAAATAATGTAATTGATGGTGCAGTCATGACTTATATTGGAGTTCTGTACTCCCTATTGACAATATGGTGACAGTGAAAAGTTAAGGGTACATTTTAAAATGTAGATATCAGTAGAAGAAATCTTCTTATTCCTTGACAAATATGAAGAATTCTACTTAAAGCAGATACTAAGTAACGAATGCAGTATTTTGCTGTGTATACTGTTATTAGAATTAAGACACTTTTGTTTATTTCTATCCGTAGTGTTGTTATTAGGAGACTTTTTTTTCTCTGCTGCAGATTTTTTTTTTTTTTTTCAATTGTGGCTTTGTTTGTAAAGTTAAAGACTAATGTAAAAAATTAAAAAAAAATAATAACTCCAAACAAATTTGATTTTTACACCAACTGAGAAAAAATTAGGGAAATACAATTTCTTGTTGTGATGGGAGTTTGTTTGTGTGAGTCAGTTTCCCTTTCTTCATTAGTCATATCAGAATATTGAAATATAAACATTTTGAGTAGATGTTGTTGCTATGGTGCTGCTTCCCATTGTTTAATATGGCAAAGTTGTTAAGATGAGCTCTATTCTATAGAGAGAAGGAAACTGTAGACAAAAATGTTGATAACAAAACTGTAAGTGTTAGTGACTGCTAAAGACATAAAATACTTAGTTCAATAAGATGTTACAAAAATTAAATAAATCTGTTCTTAAGGCACCCAAGATGCTTGTTAAGCAACCCTTTAAAATGTAGTTAAATGACATTCAATGTTAATCTTTCACATTATTGCTATGGAATCAGAAGACTTCATTTTACTTTTACGTTCCCCTAGAGTATGTTAAATCCACCAATATGGTCCTAACTAAGCATTTGTCATTTCCCTAGCTTTTCTTTGGAAGCTTTAGATAATTTATATGTACGGTGGAGTCTTCCAGGATAGTATTTTAATAAACATAAAAGAATTAGAATATAAAATATACAAGTATGATAGTATATGGACCTTATGTTGCTTCCATCCTTAAAAACAATCTGTACACATCCTTAAAACCAGTCTGTACATAATTACACTAACTGAATATTTAACTTTAAAATGGAGGGCAATTTTCCATTGTTTTCAATATCTTTCCATTGGCTCAGTCAAATTCTTAACTCAGAGCTACTAAGTGAAACTGTTGGTAGTACATATGTTCAGTGAGAAATTCCAGATAATGCATGTATCTGAAATCATTGGAAGTGTTATTACAGGCAGAAAAACTTTGTTTAATCAAGAAAATAAAGACTTATTTTTACTGCAGCATTACCTGCTTGGGTACAGTGTTAAGAGCATAGTAACCTCAAAACCATGTAGCAAGTATGAGAGATGAATTCCATTATATCAAAAGCACACTTATCTTTAAGAGTATTAATGTCCTGAGATGACCTCAGAAGTAGTATCCTCTGCCCTTCACCACCCCCCAAAAAAAGAAGTGATCAGGCTTTTTTTCATTTTGTTGCCTCATGGTATTAATTAGCCATCTAAAATCTCATCGTATATAAACAATGGAAAACCATGCATATCAAATTTAATAAACAAGTTTTACTTGCAATTCTTTTACACATATGAATCAAGAGTGAAATCTTGGGTTTTTTTGACATCAGTGGCAGTTTTCCCATTGACTTAGCAGAGCCAATATTTCATCTTTTGACTTTTTTGTTAAGAAAAATCAGAAATCAAATTCATTTGAAGAAGTAAAATTAGATTTTTTTAAAAATCTCAAGCCTGCAAATCACCTTGGTGTTTTATCGGCTATTCTCTCATGCAATATCTTTCAATTAATTAATCAATTACTTTTTAAAAATAAATTTTAAAATATTTTCATCATGTTTTAGTAACAGGAAAAAAGGCATGATATCTGCATAGCAATCATCCAAAACAGAATGAACAGTAGATTATTTTTTTTTACCATAATAAAAGAGTAAAACCTGCCCATCTATTTCTACATGACTTTAAAATACAGGTTTGAATCTGGCTGAAACTATACTTCTTCTTAATTTGCTTACTTGGTGAATAGTTTGATCCTATTCTTACTGGAATCAGTATGGATAAAACACTAGCTTACTGGAAAAAGTACAGGGCAAAAATAAAACAGTCAAGAGAAAAAAATTCTATTCTGGGGTGCTTTATCTGAAAAGTTAAAAAAATGGAAGATACATGAGAAAGCATAGGATGTATAAATAAAAATTTAACTTCTGATGTTTTCCTTATCTATGTGAGAGTTTTATATAGGAAAACAATTTCACCAACTTTTTTTTTTTTATATGGGTAGTTGATAACACACAGTAATTGTTTGAATATGAGAAAGAAATTGGAACCAGCAATGACATTTTTCATTTCTTTAATACAGCTTTTCTTTTCACTTTGGTGTATTATGCTCACATCAAGAACTGCATTAATTTAAAAATATGAGCTATAACTTAATAGAAACAAGATAGAGGAGTGATATAAATCAGTGGATTTCCTCCATATTCTTTAAACAAAGTGGAGGGGGAGGAACTAGAATAGAAAGATGCCTGTGAGTTTTCTCCCTTTCTAAATCATTCTGTCCCTCCTCACTGCACCCTTCCTATGTTAAACAGCATAATGATATTTCTCCAGACAGAGGATATGACAAGAAAAATTTTCAGTCCTTAATAAGCCATTTATGGAGTCAACAGTCCCACAGCATAATTCTAATCAAGTTGTGGGAGGTTTATTTATGATGAGTATGTGATCTGTTGTGTGTTTTTTTCTCTAGAAGTAAGATTCCTCTCACCTAACTTTAATACTTACAGCTATCTGCATATGAGGTAGCTGCTCTTTATATCAATTCCATGACATGACTTTTGTCCTCCTAATGCCAATGCATGAAACATCAGATGAGTTGTGTTATACAAAGTCCCACTTCCACCTCTTGATTATTAAAGGAGCTTTAGGTGACAAATTCAAATGTAGATTTATAATATAGGCATTTAAGTTATATAAATCCTACTTTAAGTTTATAATCTTTGGCAATGGTAAACTGTCTCTAGGTAATATTTTGTTGTTACAAAAGAAGTCTAAAATTAATGACAGCTTCTTGAGGCAGACAAGAACAAATCTGTAGTAGAAATGTTATTTGTTTCTTAGACTGAGATGTACAGCTGAAAAAAATAGACAAGCTTTTGGATGTACCAGACTGTCTCCAGATCTCAGGGGCTTAATATACCAGCTGGTCTAATAAAATATATTGTATCTACCTTGTTTTGTGTAAGTCATCATGTCTACAACAGTATTACTATTATTGTTTTTCATGGTATGTAGGTTTTCTTAGGATGGAATCACAGCATGAATGTCTTTAAGCTAGCTGAATTGTGCAAAATAAGTACAGGGTTTTTTATTAAAATATTACTGTTTTGATTCATTTTGGCAGTTAGAATAAACTGTGCTTCACATGTAACACAGGGTGTACCCTTTTCCATTCTGTGCTTTCTTTGAAAATGGTGATTGTGGTTACAAGACAACTGAAAGCTTTCCTTTTATATTTCACTATTCTATTATATTTCACTATTTTAGTCAAAGTAAACATGAAGAAAATTGAGTCCTCTCTGAAAACAAAGGTTTCTGTTTGGGAGCTGCAGTAAACAGAATAAATGTTTCATTAGTAAGTAGGCGGGTATGATGTTTCAGTATAGAGATGGTAAATTTGTTTTAAATTACTACCTCTGTTCACCTGTGTCTTCTGGCAGGGCATTTTTAATGTCGATATCATCTGGCATTAATGCTCAGGTGGATGAAGAACTTGAGGAGAGATGTGATTTTTATTTTGTTGTCATATAGCTCTTTCAGGAAACCTTGTCTCTTCCATGCAAAGCATGGGAGACAAGCATTACTCGCTGTGAATGCCTCCTGCTTCCTCTGCAGCTTTATGCCCAGTGCTAGAGCCCAGGCACCAGCTGCCTCATAGCTTCCAGTGCTGGGCCTGTCCTAACATACTAGCCTCCTTACATATGACACGGTTTGTGATTTCAATGACCAAAACAAGCCCTTTGAAAGCACAGATCAGCAGTGCACTTTGGGTATTAGCTGTGCTTCCAAGATATGCTGTGGTGGTGGTGGCAGCGGGGACTTCCGAAAGGACAATCCTGCCTTCCCCAGAAATGCTGCCACTATTGCTCCTGCCCTCCTACAAACCACCTGTCTGTGCAATCCTCCCCTGTGCAAAGCTCCCAAAAGCAGCAGCGGACAAGCCAAGGCTTGCTAGGAAGGCAGAGCAAAAATAATACACTGTGGATAGAGGCTACAGGGGCCATTGCTTCTGCAGGGCCAAAGGGACCACTTACCCCCATTTGAGAAACAGAGGAGCCACAGCCTCTGGCTGGGCAGTCACCCCTCCATGAAGCAGCAGAGCTTTGCTGAAATCCTGTTTTGATTTTTCAGGTGTTTTGTTCCTTTGAAACAATTCCATTAGTTTTTCAGAATTTTTGAGCTAGCATTCAGAATTCAAAAAGTTACTCATGAATAACTTGGCAAAGGGCAAAAAATGCATTGTGACAAGCTAATTTAAATAGAAATAGGCTTATTCCTTTGTGTGGGTTGCATATGCTTTTTTAAAAAAAATCTGGATTTTTTTAAAGAAAATTCATTTTTCTGAGGAGCTACTCCGACACCTTCAGGAAAAAAGAAAAATAAGGCTAGGTGAACTGTTTGTCTTTTTTGTACAACTAGCAATATCTAGACTTTTTGGTCAAATTTGAGGAATGAGAGTTTCTTAGGATGAATGGGAAGGCAGGAACAGAGATTAAGGAAGAAAAGACACTTGCAAAATGTGGATAATGTCACATTTACTGAAAATTATGTGATCATAACAGGAAAAGCATTTATTTTTCCCTACTTTTGTGCACAAATAAAAAGCTGTACACTTACCAGAAAATAGTCCTGTGCAGCCACTGTTCTGACAAAGACAGGCTCAAAAGATTGAAGGAGAAAAATATTTGAAGGAGCTATTCTGGCTCTGGAAACATCAAGAACATTTCACTATACTTTTGCAAGTGCTCTACAATGCCTTGTTCTAATATACTACAAATGCTTGTTGGCAGTTTACATCTCATATTTTCAAAAGCTAAATTCTGTATTGCTCTACTCTAGCTGTCTTCCTGTCTATGTGGTTCCTGAACATCCTTGTGATCTGTCATAGCAGATTTGATATACACATAAAGCTAAAGGAACAATGATTTATAAATTCTACCCAGAAATATATACAGGTATATATACCTGCTGTAGGGTGGACAGAAAGCATAAAGCACTGAAAACTATAATGCTATAGTTTATGCAAATTGGAAGAAAATATCTTTAAATACAAGTTCAGAATCCTGTTATTACCTAATAATTTAATAAGAAACATGGTAATTTTATTTGTCAGTGTTACTTTTTTTTTTCTGACCTGTCCTTACAAAATAGCAATACTGAAAAATGTTACTTAATTCGGCAACGATAAAACAAACCCGAAGAACAGAAATTATGCTTTGAGGCCTTACAGGCCAAATTGAAAGATTTTCATGACTTGAAAATTTTTTTTCAATTTTTGAATATATGGCAAAGTAACTCTTCTTCATGCTAGATGACCTAGTTTCCTTATTAAACTGAGTGCTTCGTAGTATCAAAGGACAGAAAACTTGCATTAACTTGATTAAAAATACTATATTGAGTCAATAGAAAAATGATGAATCTACTTTTGGGATTTTAAAAGGATTTTGTGAGAAGAAAGGAAACTTTTTTAATAAGTAAATTGTTAAAGAATGAATAGCTACATGTGTAGAAGGTCTTTGTATTTCCTACTCATTTACATTACTGAAGGGTAAATTCAACGAGTAGAGTATGAAATGCAATTCTGACTCAAGAACTGAATTGCAGGGGGTCTTAATTCTTGCTTGTTTATGGCAGTTAATAACATCTAGTTAAATTAACTGGAATACTGTTAAGTTTTCAGGGTATGGTTTCTTTCTTCACCGCACATAGCAAAAGGGTATTTGTTTTGTTAGAGACCTCTCAGCATTATCAGCATGTTAAGATAGAAAATAGTTGTTTTCTGCAATTTCAGTCATAAAAAGAGAAGCTAAGCCAGTGGTGGAATAAGTCTGTCATAGAATGAAAATACTAAAGTGGGTTTGCATTAAAACTATTTGCATTTTCCTGCTTTATTGTAGTTTGGATTGGATTTTGAAAAAAAAGAAGAAAAAAAATTTGCACTGCGGTGGTGGGCTGTTACGTTAAAAGATTTGAAAGAGGCTGAAAAGTGCATTCATCTATAGCTAATAGACATTTGATGATTTTATATTCATTCAAATATAAAGCATAGTCACATTAATTTTAAAGTCAGTTTTACCTGTTGTACTTTTAATGAAAATTATTTAAGTGTTTATAATTAAACATGTACACACCCATTCACTAAATCTGACTGGAGCTCACTGATTGCCAGTCAACGGCAAACATCCCCTTTCAAACAAATCCTATTTCCTTCTCCAAAATCTTTGTCAAATTTTGTCTGGGAGGAGAGGAGATCAGAGGAGAATAATTTGCTTGTGTTTTTGTTTGGTTTTGTGGTGAGAAAAAAATATATATTTTAAACAATATTTAGCTGTATTCAACCTTTACCAAATTTTGAGTAACACATCTTTGAAGAAATATACGCGACTTTCTGCCCTGGGAGGAAAAGACACTTTTAACAGGAGAAAGAGAATTTTAAAATCTTGCTTAGAATATATTATTAGAAAGCTATTCTGTGTGAGAAGAGGCAGATTTTCATGCCTATAGTGATGCACAAACTCTTTTTCCTAATTAAGATGACAGTTTTGCTGGGGGCTCAGGAAAGGATTGCTGTGAATTCAAACCAAGACAGCAGTACTAGAGTGGATAAACAGAGTATTTGTTTGAGACAAACATATATTTCCTTATACCCTGGAAAAGGAGCTTGGGAAGACTTTAACAATACACCCTGAAAGATTTAGTTTGTATGGGAAAAAATGAATATGTGAAGATGGAAGGAATAAGAAACTTCCACAAGCAGAGATGAGAAAAACACACATAGAGAAGATAATGGTTTTTTTCTAAATAAAGCCTATTGTAAATGCTTTTATGATTTTCCCTACTGCGGGAATCTGTACCATTTTTCACAAGATAGTATTGACACTGAAGACCCTGGCAAGCTGGTCAGAAGGTGGGAATATATCTAAGTGAATACATTTGTATCTGCCATTGTGAATGGCTGCTGTAATCACAGTTTCTAAAACCTATTGTAGGTTTTAACAGTCCATGGTACAATGGAGCTCTTTGGAAGTACAATACTTGTTGATGTTCCATTAAAGAAAACAATGTAAGTGGAATGAATATGCTTAGATTTCTTTTTACTCTGTGCAAATGTTTTATAAAAGAAATAGCAGAGAGAGAGAAAAACAAGAGGACAAACTGCTGTGAAAAGTAATTAAAGATATGAATACCTGGGAAGGGTAAAATACTGCTATAGTTAAGACTATTTGACACTCTTTAAACTATTACATGGATTTTATTTTTTAAGGTTGTGTATTGAGATAATTTTATAATGATCAGAGATATCACACTGAATTATGATTCTAATTTCTGTTAAAAAAGATTATGTAAGGCTTTTAGCTTATTGTTTATATATCAACAGGCTTTATAACACATATTTTATAAGATTTGCTTAGTTGAAATTATGAATAGTTAGATACTGAGAGAAGTTAAAAGGTGATGGATATTTAGTTAATTTTTTGCATTATGTATTTCTGCACTCAGCTGGTGAAGAATGCACCCTACATGAATATCAATGAAATGATGCTTCCATGTAAGATTACTGCCCAAGGTTTGTATGGATTGATCCAGTGAAAATATCGGCTAAAAGCAGAGCTAGGCATCACTTATTTATTAAATAAATAATGATTTTCTTTCTCCCGAAGACTAGTTTTCACAATCATTTTAGAATTTATATGAAATCCATCGAAAAGTTTTGCCTTTACCTGTCATCTTTGCCTTTACCTGTCATCATGAAATATTTTGATTGCATTGTGCAGCTTTTTCCTGTCTGAAAAGCTTTATAATTGTTGTCCTTATTCTGAGTAGCATAACAAGTGAGAGGCTCCAAGTGGCTGTTGAAACTATTACTATATGATGTAGTGCATGATTTTAGTTTACTTGCTTAGTTGCATTTAATCTAGAAATGGCATTATAACAAAACAAGCAACACTGTCAAATACATGAACCTATGTTTTTTCCTCCCTAAGGTTATGTTGGTTACTTATACAGACATTTGAGAAATACTTGGGCATCTTATGCACAAACATTAAATAATATTGAAATGTAAATGCATAAAAATATCAGAATATGTTTTTAAAAGATTAAAATTATGTTTAATGTGGCTTTATTATACAAATAGCATGTCACAGCCTGTAAGCCTTCCTCCATCCTCCTGCTGCTGCACTGAAAAAAAGCTCAACACTTTTGCTAGGCAAAATGAATAATATTTTTTATTTTGTCTGGTAAAAGTAGTGTGGGACTTTTGCATCCACATGTAACATTTTTTTAAAAATAACCTTGACTGGCCCTTGGAACTTGATTCGACGTCTGGTACTCCACTCAGGCATTGTTATCAGGGTTATATCACAAGCTGCAAAAATTGTAAATGTGAGTCTGAAGCAGCTTGACAACTAGACAAACACTTAGAATTCTTCTAATCTTCTTTTCATATGTAATCTGTGAGGAAGTGAATGCTTACATTATAAATCAGGTTTTTAAACATGCTAATGTCTTGGGGTTTTTTTTCTTGGAGATTTATTTCTGCCTAACACAACAGGAAAAATTATCTCAAATTATTCATATTCTTATTTTTCAAAAACATGAGTCAAATCTTAATGGTCAATGAATACAAATGCAGAAGTAAATGAAAAAAAATTATAATTGAGAACTTAAACCATGTGAAAGTGAGGCAATTTAGGAGGAGGTCATATACTAGAGAAGGCAGATACTGCAGCAAATGAGGCTCAAAAAATCTTAGTAATACTACTGATAATTAATTATTAGGATGTGTTGCTTGAAAGATCACACTGTTCAAAAAGTCTTTTTTCTGAGTGACATAACTCTGTTACTTGAACAATAGTTTCATCAAGTGATGACTTTTGTGACACTGCTAGAGCCAGTGAAAAGTCTCCCCTGTCTGGCAGTCATTATTAAAAAACAGATTTTTTTACCAACCAAAGAAATAAATAACATGTTCTAAGCAGCTGCTGTAGTAATACATTACAAGAGTAGTAATACATTACAAGAGCAGTAATAGACAGGAGCTTTCTGAATGTGTCTAGACAGTTCCAGGTTTGGAGATCTCTTAAAGAATTTTCTTTAATGTCACTGTGGGTGCATTCAAAGACTCAAATCTCAAGATCTCTTTTAATCTCTCGGTCATCTGTAGCTGATTCCAAAGGAGAGGGGGAAGAAGACACTAAATTTCTGTTCATAAATTAACCGGCTTGTCTCATTGTCATTCTGAAATGAGACCCAAAAGTATATCACCAAGGTAGGGTGGAGAAACTTTATCTTCTGCTCTGATTTCTGGATAAATCAAATAATTTGATTCACAATATTGTGATTATTCTCTACTCAGGACAAATAATTTCATTTAAAATTAGATGGGCTGTGCCCTGTTTCTAAACTATTTTCAATAGTTTGCCTGTGGCTGTTATAGAAATGTCAAAATAACTCAAATATCAAATCAAGATGTTTGTTAAAGTATTGCCTAGGTTCAAATTCTTTCACACAGAAATGAAGAAAATAGTTGTGATATTCCCTTGTGTCACTACAAGATCTCTTCAGCCCAGCTGTATTTTGCAGCAGAGTAGTTCGGCAGCTGACAGTAGGTAATAGTTTGTGTACTAACTCTTGACAATGGCCTGAAGAGATGATCATTCTTCACTATTTGCATTTGAAACTCGTCATTGCTGTAATCAGGATCCTAGAGTTTGCTTGGTATTCTCTGGAGGCTCTGCAAGGTGTTACTTCACAAAATAGTTTTGCAGGTTTAAAATGAAGTTGCAAAGTTACTATGAGACCAGTAACTCAGTTACTATGAGACCAGTGTGGGTATATATATTTTTAAATGATGTTAAACTGGTTAAATTGTCAATCCTTTTACTCAATTTTTAGATAAATGTTTTCAAATAGCAATTTATAGGGTGAAAATCAGTATTGACATTCAGAAAGGCAGTATTACTTCAAAACAAACAAGCAAATAAACAAAACCCCACCAACTAACAGGATAACTCTCAGTCATAGTCTACTCTGCCCTATCCCAAAATGTGAAAGGAAGGCAGAACATTTGTACTCTGCTTTCAGGATTCTGCCCAAATTTAAAGCCGTTGCTTTTAAGTTTATAGCTGCAAATAATAGGAGCACTTCTACTGCTCCTGTTTCATCAATGCTATTGCAAAACAAACCACTGAACTTTGCTGTGAGAGCTGAGACAGACACCAAAATTTTCCAGAAAGGTCAGATGAAATATTCCCGTGCTGCTGCCTGTCTCTCTCCTGCTGGATCTCAGGCTGCCTACAGCTCTGCTCCTCAGAGATGAGCTGTGCAAAATGCTTTCCAGCATCACTTTGTAATTGTTTCTCTGTCTAAAGATGCCAGTGCTTCTAGACCAGGCCACATGTCAAACTGTCAGTGAAAACTGCACAACACGCAGTTGCCTATGACTATCAAACCTTATGCTGTTGATGCAACAGGTAAACCTCAAGGAGTGGTGGTGTCAGGTAAAAGCTGCTTGATTCTAGCTCATTTAGATTTTTCTAGTCATCTGCAGGCTTTTATGGAGACAAGTTGGACATGACAGTGCTAGGACTAAACATTATCTTTGTACTCAGTCAAATGCAGAAAAGTTTCTCCAAAGCATCTTCCAGTTGCTGTACTACAAAAATAGACATGCAACATCTCTTTGTGTGCTTGTCTTTCAAGTCACAAATTCTTCTGATTGGATTCTGAGGGAAAGAAAAGTGTGCAGTTATTGACTTCAGATGCTGAAGTCAATAACTGCAAACGCAGTTTGCCACGCAAACCCAATACAAAGTCCAGCTAGGTTCATAACTTTATTATGTGCCAAACAGCATGTAAACATCAAAGTAATGTTGCATTCAACCTGAATGATTTATAGAAAGACTTTTTTTTTTTTTAAAGTTACACCAACTGGCTCCAAAAATAAAGCCTTTTGAATTAATACTGTTCTTAGTTTCAGAACTTCAAGCATAGAAGAGGAAGTATATTAAATATGAAAAGCTACAGGATAGTTAGTTACAACTTTGTTTACTCAGTAGATATTTCCTGGATACTAGTGCAAACTAGAGTTCTTTCCTGGTTCATCATCCTTCATGGAAAACTTTCATTAGCCCCTTGCTGATCCTCAGAGCACCTCTAGAACTACATTCCTTTACCCTCACATGACAGTGAAAATGTTGGTCAAATGGGACTGTCATTCTTCTTCCCCAGGAGGTCAAGACTCAGCATTAAAAAAATCACTCACTCTCTGCTATTAGCTCTGCTTTGGGGCAAGCAAAAGATGGCCTTTGGATCAGGACCAAGCTGTCTGTAAACTCTGACTTTTCTTCAGATAATCCTTTCTTTTCTGACTCTTACCTGTCAAGGAACTAGATACCATATGAAGTGAAAAATAGACACATGGTTCATAGATCCATGTATGCAGACATAGGTACACACATGGGTACAAGGAAGCAAGAATAAATAATATCGTTGCTTGGACCTGAAACATACTTCCTCTGAACCCAATTTTTCTCCCAACTTTGTCCCAAACTGAAAAGACTACATCTTTCCTAGTCACCTCTGGTGCTAGTCATGGTAGTTTGGGCTCTTAGTAACAATATTTAATTGTCAATGATTCTTACATTGAACATATTAACTATACATAACCAGTTTATTCTAACCATTCCCTTCACCCTGAGACTACTGGCTTGTTTATAATCACCTACCAGCAAAATAAAAATTAAAAAAAAAAAAAATAATTGGTTCACTGTATGATGAAATTGCTCATGATTTCACTTAAATAAATTTACATGGAATCAGTTGAGAACTATGTTCACCTGAAAGAGCAGAACAAAATCAAGTGGAGTAGCACTATCCATTGCAATGAAAAAGGGAGTAATCTTTTTATTAAATAAGTAAATATATAAGCTTTATAAACACAGAAGTAAGTGATTGAAAAAAAAATCAATTTGGAAAGAGGCTGTGCAGCAAAATAACCTTAGAATGACAGTCCTATTCTCTAAAAACAGTGCACCTTTATCCATCTGCAATAGTTTCCTGTTCCTTAAAAAAAAAAAAAAAAAAAAAAAAGACAGAAAATATAGTGACAGAGGGGGAAAGGGCATATCTAATATAACAGGCTGTAGCTAATTAGAGATAATAAACTATTGCTGAAATTTTTATTTCTAAAAAAAATAATTACCACTAATATTCCAAGAAAGCTTGATGGATTTTGTTTTGGTTTGGTTTGTTGGTTTGGTTTTTTGTTTGGTTTTTTTACATAATTTTTAATTTGGACTAATATTTTTATTAGAACACTATACAGTAAGTTTTCCAAGCAGTCTCTTTTCTATTTCGTTTTGTTCATTTTTGTTGTTGTTTTTTGGGGGGTTTTTTGAGGCATAGATGTTAAAAGTAATAATTATAATGGCCAACAGAAGGGAAAGAAAGGATCATTAATCTATGTATAATCTTACCTGTATCCTCAAAGAAGATAAATTTGTGCTGACAAAAATATGGCATTACAGGTCCCTTTGACAGCAGTTTCCTCCATATTACTATTTTATACTATCTGAGAAATAATTGTTCTTTCCTCATAGTGAGATATGGAAGTCAGTATGGCGTTTCCTCTCTGAAAAAAATATACTGAAAAAAAGATACTGCCTCTCAAATGAGTATTTGTTAATATTAGTAACATATTTTATGAAGGAAAAGTCAGTTTTAGATAGTAGGGCCATGGTTTGGCAAGCCAAACCTCACAGTAATTAACTACGAAGTTAATGACTGATTGGTGGCTGTCTCCCTGTAAGCACTGAAATTAATACCTTGTATGTATCAGAATTATGTTTCAAACTGTATGATCTCTAGCTGGGCCCTAGTTGTGATTTTAGATAAGGTTTAGGCATAAGAAGGGGAAAAAAAAATCTCATAAATTGTCTGTTTATATTGATATCCACGGTGCAATTACCAGCTTCTTTCGTGAGGCAACGTCCATCAGAAACTTCATATGCTGTTAAACTTTCATTAGGAAAAAAAAAATATAGCTGTACAAAAGAATTCTTAAAGGTTTGTATTGATGTCAGACTCTTCTATTTGTTGGTTGGCAGTGGAACTGACTGATACGTGTATCTATCAGTTACTTTCAGCATAGCTTGATCCTCTCTGTGGAAATAAATCTATGATCCACCTGAGTAGAAGTCCCTGTTGTCACAAAGTCTGCTTCCAATAGCTGGCATCAGTTTAAGCTGTTACTGATTTTTAGTTTTTGGATTTAACCAAATGATGTGTAACACATAGGAATATTAGTACGGTATTTTCAGTACAGATCATATAGTACGAAAAGGCTCTTAGATAATTTTATTAAGGAAAAAAGAGCATTAATTATCTTTATGTGAGCTTTTGTAAAACCTTAACCACTTGTTTGGATAGGTGTAAAGAATAACTTTTAATGGTGCATAATATTTGTATTTGTTATGTGCATTGTATATTAGTCTTTTTTTGCATTCCTTATTTTACCTGTTGCCATCCAGTCTTACTTTAGTTAAATCAGAACCAAAGTGTAAAGTTAGTTTTATTGTAATGACAACATTAATATGTGTTCCACTTGTGAAATGGTTGTAGTTTACATAGTAGTGAAAAAGAGACATATGAGGAAGCTATTCTGACTTTTACTTTTAAATAAATAATTTATAGGATAAAAATTGATATATTTTAGTACTGAACATCTGTATTACATTAGTAGTTTCTAGTCTAGTAGGTATGACATGACTTACAGACCCCATATATTCTATAACAAACCCAAATATATATCTATATTTAATGCTAAGATACTAATTCATACTAACGGAAAAAACTTATTTATTGAAGATTTGGTTTTATTTTTATAAAGTTTTCCTGGTTTATTTATCACTTTAACATAACAGTGTTTCAAGGAATGCAACTAATTTTTTAACTTTTCATGTGCACCTCTATCACTTTCTAATTAGACAGAAATCCTAATTGCTGTATTTTTACCATGGTTAAGAGTCTTTGAATAACTCTGAATGCTTTGAAATTTAAAATAAAAAATAAATATATATCTTGTGATGCAGTGGTAAACAAATAATACGTGATTTCATATTATAACTGGTAATATTGACCAGGTGTACTGCCTATAGAGCTATAAATAAATAGTATATGTGAGTGGTATTGGATTAAATGTATGTAAATCAACATGACTAATCAGCTTTCCTTCATGTCACCTCTATAACTTTCTCCCTGAATATGCAAATAATTTCAAAATGTATAGTTGCATCAGTCTAAGATAGTAAACAGTGAACAAAACATGGATTTGTAGTCTAAGACATGAATTTTTCATTGAAGTAATAAGAAAACAGTTACAGTGTGTGTTTAAGTTTTCTCTTAGACAAATGAAGTAGCTGCTGAATTCTTCATCAGAGGCAAATGCTGAGAAATTTAAATAGGACACATTCATACAGAATGTGTTTATACTTGGTTGCATATATCATTTAATATTTAAAACTCCTTTTATCATGTACTGTAGCTCATGGAAGTACACATTCTTCTCATTTTTAGTCTTGGGAAAAGAGACTAGTTTTTTAGTAAGAGGATCCTGGGATTTAATTAGAGAACTTTTCAGAAGAAGCTCCTCTTAAAGATACTGATTCTGGTTGGAATTAACCCATGTTTCCACATGTGGACTATAGTAGTTGCATAAGGAGAAGTGAAAGAACAGGGTAAGCATGCCCATGATACTTCCTGAGATTATCTTCCAGTTTCCTCTTAATTGAAGTTCAGGTTATTCTTCCACTACTGACTGTACCTAACAGTCTTTTTTCCAATCTTTGTTTCACTTATTGTCCAGTCCTACATACCCTTAAATCCACCACAATATCTTGCAGGAAGGAATTCCACTATTTTAACCAAGTATTGTCTGAAAAAATTATATTTTAGGTTTTTTTAAAAAATTTTGTTCTGTTAGTTTTGGTTTATACTCTTCAATTCTTGTACAAGAAAAGCCAGTGAACGGTCTGTCCTGGCTCTTCTGGCCATTCATGATTCTATTATAGACTCTCTACTTTCTGCCTTCAGCCATCTCTTTTCTGAGTGAAAAGTCTCAGATTATCAAATTATTCCTCATATTAATATTGCTTCTTATGTTGAAGAGAATGATAAGCATGTATGTTTGTAAAACAATATTCAGGTATAAAAATTTGAAAACAAATATTTGAGGAAGATATTATATAAGATCAAACATTTTACTAGAGACTTGCCATTTCTTCCATTACTTGTGCCTTCTTTTTCTTTTTAATTGTCTATATTACCTTAATCTTTTAGCGATCAAATAAATATTTTTTTTCTGGTCTGTTTCTTAATTTATTTCTTCAGGTGTTTTGTGTGGTTTCAGATTTTTTTTCTTCTCATCATGAGATTCCAGTATAATTTTTAGGATAGTATAAGATAAGAATATAGTGGTCATAAGTGCCAATTCTGTCTAGCTGAATATCTTGACAGGTCAGGTTTAGTTCTCAAAGATTAAGACACTTGTTGAAGGCATGTTAGTTTTAAAACTGGTATTTATGATGACTCCAAGCCATTCAGAGGAAATGGAATATTTGTCAACAGTTACTGACAGTGACTGATTCTATTCTAATTTACGTTGCTGAAAATCAAGAACAAAGCTTATTTTTCAGTTGTAACATAGAGGCTTTGAAGAGGTACTGTCGTCATGCTGTAGAATATTCTGGTTCTCACATCTAAAAGTATGTGATTTCAATTGTTAGCACAAAGCATACTGAAACCAATGAAAATATAATTCTCTGAGTTATAAACCAGCTCTCAAGAAGTCTGCATCCTGGGTTTTTAAATGTGCTCAAGAAGGAGGTGAAGGCATTATTTATCTGGTTTGGATTTCTTCAATCTGGTTTGGAATCTTCAATCAGCATTTATGCCCAACTTTACTTATTTTTTTATTATTTTTAAAGCCATAGAAGTTAAAGCATACAGATAAAATACTGATCAATTTAAAATATCAGTAGTATAAGACAGTCACCTAGGCATGCTCCCAAAGGCTGAAGTTATCTTGAAGCCTTTCAGGAGAAATGAACTTCACAAAAGTACAGGCAAATACACATAATGCGTATGGTGGTAGTCAGTGTGTAGTTTTGTCTCACATTTTCTAGCCACTAGGCTAGAAAAACACTGGTCATTTAGTCTGAGCGGGTTATCTAGGCTCTTGCCATAATCAGTGGAGAGCGGCAAAGGATCATGGAGAAAATCTTGTGACTGGCTGATTTAGATTTAGAGGTGTCTGTTTCTCTCTTACCTCAGTTAGGGAAGACACTTTACATGGCTGCGGTTAGTGAATTTACATCCATTCAGGGTAAGCAGAAATCATGGGTAAGCAGAAATAATCAGTCATTTAGAACTGATAGAAACTCAATTCTTGTTTATAAGATAAAGAGCAGACTCATGGCTGAAGTACTCAGGTTCTCTAAGCTTTCTGCTACTGTTTTTCATTCTGACATTTACCTTCCTTGTACCTTGATTTCCCTTTGAAAAAAAAGGACACAATTGTGCTTTCCTTCTCCTGCTTGTCAGACAGTATATCTCTTTAGATTTTCTTTTTTTTTTTTTACTGTATGTTGAAGTTTCTTGCAAGTTCTGCAACATAAATACTAAATGACAGTGTTCTCTATCAGATACACTGGATTTAAGATACGTCACCTTTCTTAGAAATCAGTATTTCATCTAACCCTCCTTCCTTTTTGCTCCCAACCCAGAAATGGGAGGGACAGCAAACTAAATACCAAGTTGCTCACAACAGATTACTCACGTATCTCAATCCAAATCCACAGAATAATGTAAGTTTTCAATGCTGTTCTTGTGAAACGATTTCACAGTATTTGGCATCAAATGAAGAAAAAATAAGCATCTTTTTTTTTTAATTCAGTAAAAATGACCAATGTATAGTTGTCCTTAACCAAGACAAAAGAGGTCCAGCATGTAAAAATGTAACAGGTTTTTCTGTTTTATCAGGTTCCTCCTTCCTACACTCTACCCTTACTTTCTTTCATATACCTATACCAGCATAAAAAAATTATAGTGGCACCCTGAAGAGATGCAGGCCATGTGCTTAACATGTAGTCGTGCCACAGTGTATAGGAATTAAAGCTTTATCAAGATCTTGTCACATAAAAGGACTACTCAAAAAGGATATAAATAGCCCAGGATTGAAAAATGATCAAATATTTACAGTGTTGCTATTGTACCACACAGTTATCATGAGGAGAATGCTAATAAGAAATACTCCCATCTAGTAATATATATCCTAACCTCATTAAACACTCAATGAATAGCAAATTAAATACTGATGCCTACAAAAGATACTACTTGGTGCAAGTAATATTGGAGAATGTCTGTAATGGAAACCTTAAATCTATTCCAAATAAAGGTACAGACAATAATAATAATTTCAAGGATTAAAACTGTGACATATTCTAATTCTTGACACTCTTAATAAATTTCTCATATACTTTTGCTGATTAATTCATATGGCATGAAGAATAAATATTGCAGTTGGTACCAGACAATGAATATTTTCTTACCAACTCTCACTGATCATCCTTTCACACTATAACACTATATATCTCAGTGTTTTCCAGCTACAAAATTGTAATCTGTACTGAAACATGTAGACTTGTTGGAAGCTCAATAGCTTTCAAAAATCAAAGGGGGTGTTAAGAACAGTGCTAAAATTCATCTTTCTAGTCACCATTTTCCTTTGCTGTGGTTAGTTACACAAGATGGAATTTTTCATCTGTAAAGAAGATGATGGAGAAATGACTTTGAAGATTTGTTAAGAGCAGAAAATCAAGTATCTATGAAGATTTCAAAGTGTCTTTGTTGTGAACCCTGCCATTTACCTTTGTCACTCTTAATGGTGTTTAGATAGAGATAGTTTACCACTATGTGGGGTTTTTTTCATTTTAATTTAATTTATCCTCTTTTATAATGATTAGATGATATATAAAAACTTCATTTTTTTTAGTAGAATAAATAGAATTCAGTAAAGATAGTAGCAAACATGGTGAATTTTAGTCATTACTCCTTAATAGTCATCTGATGACTACCATATAAGCCCAAAGTTTTAATTTTATCTAGTTATCGTTAGTTTCTGTGGTTAACCACTGAAAGCCTATTTCATATTTTCAACTGTTGGCTCCTGTATATCTACCTCCTGGAAGATTAAACCACTTGTATCTCTTAGTGGGATCAATCAAATTGCAAAAACTGAGTTCAGATACTTGCATGAATGTTTAAGAGTGTCATGCTTATAAGACTTACAGGTTTATAGCCTCTGTCATTTGTTGAATTCTTTTGATCTCTTATGTGTTGAAATCAGTTAAGCAGTATATACATTTTCCTTTTTCCCAATAATGTACAAAACATCATCAGGGAAAAAGGGTTTTGAGGTCTCTTATTTGGTTTCTCCATGTAATAATATTTGAAAATAAAATGGATATTATTAGCTGGTCTTCCTGAGACAAAATTAGTTTAGGTGCTCCTAACTTGTAATACACACCAGTGGCAGAATCCCACACTGCTACTAGTTGGCTTCAAACTAAATGGCTGGTGTGTTTCTATGCAGCATGCTTTTAAACTCACTTTGACCATTAACATGCAGCAGCCTACTGGTGCTTGCAACCTAACATACATAGTCCATATTTCCAATCTGTTGTATCTGCATGTGAGATTAGTAAAATTCCTGATTTGAGATTAATAAGATTTCTTAAGCATCTAGCTCCATATTAAAGGAAATAGACTTAAACTTCAGAAGAAACTTCTTTTCGGTGAGGGTGACAGAGCACTGGAACAGGCTGCCCAGGGAGGTTGTGGAGTCTCCTTCTCTGGAGACATTCAAGACCCGCCTGGACGCCTTCCTGTGCAATCTCATTTAGGTTCCTGCTCTGGCAGGGGGATTGGTCTAGATGATCTTTCGAGGTCCCTTCCAATCCCTGACAGTATGTGATTCTGTGATTCTGTTTTTTACCATTTAATTGGGTAGGAGGAGCCTGAACTGCAAAGTACTGAGCAATGAGTACCTTCTCGGAATGTAAGAGCCTATGAAGGGTTTGAATGCTGTCAAGATGACTTTCTTTCTCAGATAACTTTGAAGAAGTACAGTAGTTTGGGGTTGAAAGGCATTCTCTGGTATGAAAGTCAAGAAAATGGGATTTGAGGGGTACTATTATTCTGTTCAATGTACAATATATTTCATATTGTTAAACTCCTATGCTACAACTTCTCTGCTCTCATTAATTACTCAAATGAAATTATGAAGTTATTTTAAGTAGAAGTGAAATGAATTAGAAAGTATTTCCATTATACTAGTGCTATCTTAAGGATAGTTCAAATATTTTTCCTAAGAGTTGAATTATCATTATAATTACAGTTTATATCCTTGTTAGTAACAACATTACATTTGTACGGATCCATTGTAATACATGCTTAAGAACATGTCTTCAGCAGTCCTGCTTGAATTTGTCACGTGAAATAACTTTTACTGCAGCAAAACACAGATATGTTTAGGTGCAAAACTCCTTACTTTTAAAATGCTTCATTTCATTTATATTGGCATTTTTAGGTGGAAGTTGTGACCCTTTTTTGATGATACTCTAGAAAAACCTACAGAAAATTTTTGTTTATACAGAGCAGCATAACTTTTGTTTCTGCTGTCACAGAGGGCATGCAGTCTCCAATAAGGGTCAGTAACTGGTATGATGACTTGATAAATACTAACAGGAGCTCTCATATAGTCATAAAACACAGCAGGGGTGAAATTCACCCAGAGCATTCTGACGTATTTTTAAACTGTTTCCATGCCATTCTTAAGCATTACATAAAGTCTTCAGTAGTCCTGCTTGAATTTGCCACGTGAAATAACTTTTACTGCAGCAAAACACAGATGTGTTTAGGAGCAACACTCCTAACTTTTCAAATGCTTCATTTATTTTTCACTTCTCTAGTTCCTCTCCCCCCCCCCCCCACCATTTTTTATTTTTTCTTTGTTTTTCTCATTTAACTCCCTCACTGCAGCACCTCTCCCTGAGGCTGATGACTGAAAATGT
>NW_010319672.1:16752-25840 GCF_000700745.2 Antrostomus carolinensis | reverse complement strand
TGTGACACCAATGATGACATTGGGAAGGACATGAAATAGACACTGTTGCTTCAGTTCTGCAACACTGCATCTTCTCATAAATACATTTCCTGTGTGTAGGTTTAAGTGATTCACATAGAGCAGCACATACCCTTATACCTACTGTGCTTTTCAAAATACTGTCTGCTAGATCCATCCTGGAAAGGAAAGAAAAGCTTCACATGTTGATTCAATTAACACCTCATTTCTTATAGGCACTAACAGGTCTTATGGTAATTAATTCTGCCAATATTTTTTGAATGAACATGATGAAAAAGAGACATGACTATAATTATATTTTTATTGCATATCTTTGAATACATCAGTATTGTTACTTTAGAACAAGCATTTCTATCCCTTCGCCTTTTTCATTCCTCCTCAAGCCCATTCCTTTTTCTGGAAACACTGAACTTCTGAGATTAAAGGCAAACCAAACACTGGGGCTTAGATGAGAAAATAGTGCAGGTACTTTTATGATTTTATGTATTAACTAGTAAATGTAAGCTCTAAACACATTAATAAACCCTCACGTATCATGTAGTCAATATATTTTTACAGTGACAAATGCATTGATTTTTCATTACAAATATTATTTTACCTCGGCAACAAATTGGAGGAAAACTCATAAAACTGTCACAGTTTAATATACCTTGAGACTTAATACCCTTAAAGCCTTTTCTTTTATAAAGATTTGTTTTTACATGAAAAAAAGTGAATAACTTAGTGCATATATAGTGGCATATACAAAATCAGCAGTATTGGAAGTACTTTTTTTCCATTAAGGAACAAAACAAAAGTTACAAAATTAAGGGAGATTCACAGTAAAATGAGTAACTGTGGATAACAAAAATAGAATCTTAGTTAAAGAACTTAGTTACATACAAAATATGTTCATACATTTATTTAGAAAACTCCTTAGTAAAATGGTATGATGTTTTTCTTGCCAGTGAGAAGGAATTTCAGCATCGGTATTTTAGGTGTGTTGTTGCTATTTTCAGACTATAACATTAAGTTGTAGTTACTTCTCAGATGGCTGTGATAGAGCAGCCTTTCTGCTTTTCTTAGAAAATAAAGACAGTGCTGGGCTTGCCAGTACCAGGGAGACATGGACTAGCTGGAACAAGTCCAGTGAAAAGCCACAAAGATTAAGCATCTGGAGCATCTGACATATGAGGAAAGGCACAAAGAGCTGGGACTGTTCAGCCTGGAGAAGAGAAGGCTCAGGGGGATTTATCCATGTGCATAAATACCTGATTGAGGAGTAAAGACAACAGAGCCAGACTCTTAGTGGTGCCCAGTGACAGGACAAGAGGCAATCAACACAAACTGACAAAGAAAATTCCACTTAAACATAATAAAATACTTCTTCACTACACAGGTGGTCACACACAGGTACAGGTTGCCCAGAGATGTTGTGAAGTCTCCATCCTTAGAGATACTCAAAACTCAACTGCATGTAATCTTGAGCAATCTTCTCCCATGTACCCTACTCTAAGCAGAGGCTTGGAGCAGGTGTTCTCTGGAGGTATGTCCCAGACTCAACCAGTCTAAATCTTTGAAAATATATTAATGAACAAAAAATGGCAAAATGAATATATATGGATAAGAAGTGTCAATCCAAGAATCCTGACTTTGTTGAGCGTTGTGCTGTGCCATGTTTCTTGCCTTATCCTTTTCATTTATTTAATGAGAGGCTGCTGAGATCGGATGCAAGCAAATGCAAAAGGAGGTAGAAAAGCACGAACTCTGACTTTAGGATATGTTTGGAATTTTTGTGTTCTTTCTTTACTTGGTGAGCTATTTACTGACATTAGGTAGCCATACACAGGGAAAAAAAAAAGATGTAAATGTCATAACAAAAAAGTAAATGTCTGACAGTTCCATTCAAAAAATATCAGGTTAAACTTGGTTGTCAAAGCTTCCAGAATTTTGGTGATACCAGTCTGAAAAAGATAAAGTTATGTCAGAGGCAGCTTTTTGTAACTTGACTGAAATTATCAAACAGCTGCAATGTCAATTAGCTGAAATTAGCTGAATTGATTTTTAATTGTGACAGTTAGCATTTAGTTAGCTGATGCACAGAAAGGAAGTATGTACCTAAAAAAAAAAGATACAAGGTTTTATCATTGCCTGATAGAAGCTGATGGTCTCTTTTTGCTGCACCATTCTTGCGACAGTCTTATTGTCCAGGCTTTATGGGGCTATCTCTGATTTCATGAGTAAGTAGCTGCCTGAAGTGTAGAGCACAGTCACCCTGGGCACTTGCTTTTTGGAGCCAGCTTTCAGTCTGACTGAGCTGCTGGGTTGGGCCCTTCATTCTGGACACATTCCAGCTTGGGTAATTACAGTCTGCTGAATGTAATTATCCTCTGCACTTGTCATTTGCTGAGTTATCCACTTCCGGTCTTGTGCAGTTCTGTGAACTGTTGTTAATTGCTACATTTTATTCCAGAGAATGTTATATTTTAGTAGAAAATTAAATTATTATTCCCTCTCTTCCTCCCTTTCCCCTCTCTTCTCTCTCTGGATGTGCATGTGTGCATATTTATTGACACAATTGATGGTTTTTGTTATTAGCTATTATTAAATAAAAACTATAATATAGCTTATCAGTGATTTATCATACATAGGTTAATAATTTTCAGATTCACTGCTTTCCCAAGTATTTCAAAGAGAATTAGAGAGCAGCAAGTAGAATCACTAATATCTCAGCTCTCCAGCAGTGGAACGCATGGCACGTTTCAGTTACATCCAGTGATATGGGTGTACCTTAGCCATGTCACACTTACAGCACCTTTGTTGAAAAATGCAAATGATATGTTGCATTATCTGTCTAACGCACTGGACACTTCAAAATCTTTTAAGTCTGTACTGATGAAATTGATATTTAGAGGGTACAACCTTAGCAATATGGCACAAATTTAGGATACCTGTGTACTGCTATAGAACACTTTCAGACAAAATATATTTTTAATACAAGGTAAAATTAAATAAAAATAGCAGAGAAGACATACCACTGATTTTCAGGGGTAGATGTAGGGGAGGTTGATGGGGAAAAGTAATTTGTCTTTTTAAACAAGATAAAATCTATATTCTTCCAGCTTGAGCCTGCAGATCTGTACTGAACTTTGCCTGTATGCTTCCTCCCAAAGATATAAATCACTCATGGAAACCACATGTTTGAGCTTGTGCATGAGTGCTCACAATAGAGTCCCTAAAGTAAGAATAGTGAGGTTTTTTGAAAAAAATAACAGTAACAGTATTTATCACAATCCACAGTGTTTTGTTTTGTTTTTTGTTGTTTTTTTTAATTCCTCTGAAATAGCTGTCTCTGATTGACAATATGAACCTCATTTATTTTGCTTTGTTATTGTTTATCATGATTCAGATCCCCAAAGATATTGAGATGCCTAACCTTCACTTCAGTCTATATTTATTGTGAGTCAGTTGCTTAAGCTGAGTTTAATATTAGATGCCTATTGCAGTTCAGGATCTGAGCCTAAACAGTTATATAAGAAATAAAACTTATAAACCATGATTTTAAAAGAAATGGCGTATTTTTCAATAATTTTATATGCATTTGACAATAACTAAAAACTTTTAAAATATACAAACATCTTACTTCCCTTCCTCTTGGTAACATAATCTCATTTATTATTTCGGTCATAGGCATGCAGCTAAGGACATCAGGACTCTAATGTTTCTTTGAACTCACCCATACACATGCAGACCCTCTGTATTTTGTAAGCATATTTAGTCTGAGTGAAAATATAGAAAGAGATGAATTGCTTTTCATTTTTCTTAAGGTTAAATTTAAACCTTTTAACATTATTTCAGCAATAGTTATAAATGTTCCTCACTTTCATATGCAGCATAAGTATGCAAAAGAGCCAAACACTATCTCATTTATGGTGCTAAAAAGAAAATGCCTAGAGCAGATTTTGCAATATCAACCATACTGAAGGGATTACTTGATTTGAAGAGAGATGCTAAAGTTTGTAATGTCCTGGTCATGTCAATGAGAAATAACTATTGGACCTGAACTTTAAATGTGAATAAAAATATATATGCTGCCATGTCAAAAATTGTTTTAAATTTTAACTTCTGAACATGAAGGACAATTATTGTCATTCTCTTTTCTACTATTAAGTACTCACTTGCAACTCTCCTCAAATGATGATGTTTTATTGTTCTGTATCATTCTGTACAAAATATTTTTAAAAACCCCCAAAATATTCTTGTGGCATCTAGTGCACGTAATATCATGCTATGTTGCACAAGTGCTGAGTATAACACTAACAAGCTAATGACCTTCATGCATGTAGTTGATGACATTTGGTGTCAGATTGTTTCCACTTACCTTGGTTAATGTGTAATTTAGATACATCATGGAGAAAAATGTCATGCTTTGAATATAATTTGAAGGTTCACTGTCTGAATGGGTCTATTCCTCTCTGTCACTGGGATTTATCAAATTTCTGAGTACATGACTTCTCATGACAAGTATTCAGAAAGCTCATTAAAGCTCAGATACAGTTGATACCTGTTTTAGTAACTCTTCATTCTACAGTTCAGCATCTGTATATGAATTAGCATATGGAGATATGAGTAATTGTTTTAATGAAAATTTTACCTCTGAACCACTTTCCTCTAAGTTCATTGTGAATATAATTAGGTCTGCCATAGTCCTCTCCCTGTGAGACTACAGATAAGGCAGAAAAAAATATTTCTTTGCTATAATCCTTCTGCTTAAAGATGATAGGGAGACAGTGATTAATTTAGTGCCATTCATGTTCTCTGAACCAGAATCCATTAAATAATAAAATGTATCATATAATGTCTTTTTTAAGAAGCACTTGTTTTTTAAACAAAGAAATAAATCTTTAAAATAAATACCCTATAGGTATTTAGGTAATCCACTGTAATATTTATTACTCCACTGTAATAAATGGAGAAATGTATTCCATATTCTTCAGTCCCACACAAACAAGCACTTGGACATACACTTCATTTGACCTTTCATCAGTAACGAATAAGGGAACATGTTTTCTCTTCCTGTAAGCCAGTGTGGTCTATTTGGTGGTGGTTTCTAAAATGTATTTATGTGACCAGTAACCATTAGGTAATTCTTTGTCTTTATGTGAGCAGTTGCTGAAAGATTTTAAATTTAGAATTAATTCATTGATATATTCCATATATATGAGGGATATATGAATGGATATATTCCATATATATGAGATTTTGCTTTATGAAAAGTCTCCCAAGACTTGGGAATGTAAAGCAGTTAATAATTTTTAGCATGGCTTAATTAATTAATGTTAATATTCTTGAGCTTTGGTTGAACTCTTTATTCATCAATTTATAGTGTAAAGTTTATTGAGAAGGAGATTTTCTCACTATTTGCATCTCTGTCTCTATATCCTGATGATGTAATGGAAGTTCAATTATAAAAATTTTGGAGACATCTTCCAATCTGCAAGAAATTCTGGAAGACAAATATTGTGCTAGAGGGCTTGTTTTAATGGAGGGATAATTAAGCTTCTCTGAAACTTTCCTAATCCTGGAGGAAGTGATGAAATGCACACTAGAAAAAGAAGTGCCAACCTTGTGGTGAGTTTATAAGATTTTTCTTTATGTGCTTGTAAAGCACAAGCAGAGCAGAAGATACCTAGAAGTACTTTTGATGACTTTCAGAGTTTTGGTAAAGCCACGGCACATATTGAGTGATAAAGTCATTTGAAAGCTGGCTGAAAAGCCCACTGTTTTTAATTTGACAAGTTTACAAGGAATGGTGTTTTTATGAGAGAGAGTTGACTGACTTATCAAATGATAAATTTGCTGAATATAGATGATAAATTTTGCTGAAGGCAAAGGCCTACCCAAGTATCTATTTCTCATTCAGCTTTATCAAAAGCTTTCAGTGAAACCTTTGGATCATGCTAGGGTGACATTTCACCAATAGTCACAAACAAAAAAACCAAAACCAAAAACAAAAAAAACACTTCCTATTTTACTGTTTTGTAAATTGAATGAGTGACAATTCAATGCCAAGACAATTTATGAGAGCAAATGAAAAGGGTGAGTTGTAGGAAAATGCTGGAAAGCATCAAGTTTTGTCTTATTATGCATAAGATTTGATCAGAATTTTTAACAGGTAAAGTCACTCATTGTCTGTCAAATAAACTGAAATGAGAAACTAGGCAATTAGAAATTAAATGAGATAAAAATAAAGACCCACATGACATCCTTGTCTCCAAATTGGAAACATGTGGGTTTGCTGGATGGACCACTTGGTGGATAAGGAACTGGCTGGATGATTTCACTCAAAGAGTTGTGGTCAACAGCTCAAAGTCCAGGTAGAAACCAGTGACGAGTGGTGTCCCTCAAGGGTCAGTATTGGGGCCGGTGCTCTTCAACACCTTTGTCAGAGACATGGACAGGGGAAATGAGTGCACCCTCAGCAAGTTTGCCGACGACACCAAGCTGTGTGGTGTGGTTGACACACTGGAGGGACGGAAAGCCATCCAGAGGGACCTTGACAGGCACGAGAGGTGGGCCTGTGCTAACCTCATTAATAGAATAAATCTATTTTGTGTCCATACTTTTTATGTGCTACTTGTGATCTTGAAGTGTGACCTTGAAAAGGATGTTTTACATCTTTATCAATGAAAAGTAATGATACATATATAAATGTTTATATATAAATATATAAATGAGAATAAGCAGAGTATCTGAGAAAATCTTGAGAAACTGAGTGGTCATTTTCCAATGTATGTGAAGGAATTAGTAAAAATTGACAAACTGGTAGATATAATGTGTTATGCCCTACATGTTTATTATGTGTATGTTTTCATTTCAGATTTATCCCATATTCTTATTTGTTGTACAGGCAAATCTTCCTGAAGAGAACTTTGTTTGTTTGTTTATTTGAATGTTTGAATATCAGCTACCTGATCACAGATGACTGATCAGCTGGCACTATCAATTTTTCAGTAAGAAAGCAGACTAAGTCATTTGGAGTGCTGAATTCTCTCTGGAGGCTGAAAAGATCAATTTCCTTCCATTTTAACCAATTAAAGAAACTGGATGTTGGAATAAAATAACTGGCATTGCAGAATGGTTGTTCATGCTGAAGTAGACTAATTCAATATATTCAGACGAAGATAATGATCACCTCAGCTGACCCTTCAATAAAACACATTCAACAGTTTTGGCAAGCTTGTCAGCCATTACATGAGAGGTTAAACACTGAAATTTGCTAAAGAACAAGGACTCCACAATAAAATAAAATTATCAGATTTAATCTTGAAAGGAAGGTAGCAGCATGGCTTTCTGAAATACTTGTTTGCACTGATGGAAAATTCTGTACATTTGTGATTGTTTCACTTGGCTAGCAGTCTTACCAAAAGTGATCATTGTGATGAATCATTAATGTAATAAGACTTTCCTGTATGTAAGTATTTATTTGTATATTCTATATAAGTAAAAGTGAGATTTGATAAGTCTATGAATCAAATAATCTCACATACATTGTTCTTATTTTACTCCTCACAAATCTCTATATGCCACTAACAAATAATATTTATAATTAAGCCGATTTTTTATAGCTATCTCCAGAGCTAGCTTTTGTACATTATACAAACTGCTCAGCAAACTGCAGGGGGGAAATATCAGTTGATTCATTAATGATTTCTCCCACAGAATGCAAGCATAGAAATTGATCTGATTTGCTTAGGTACCCTCTTCCTCAGATCTTAGCAAATTTATTTTTTTTTTTTAACCCAGATTCAGAAAATAGAAACATCCATCAAGATGCCCTTCAAGAATGGTACCTGAACTCTTAGTTAATAACTCTTTCTGCTCCATCACTGTGAAACACGACTGTGCCTCATGTACATGTGACTTGTGTGCCTCATGTGCCTCATGCAACTATATGACACTAGCCATATACGAATGGTTCCTCCATCATACTGATGGCCAGGCTGGCAATCCTATGGGTGTTTCCTCACAGGCTTTACTAAGCGCCTTGACTCTAAGTCCAGTTGTGAATTTAAAGACAGTAACAAGAAATAAAGCCCCTCTCAGAACCTCAGTAATTAACCTGCATATGACAGCTCTTTGATGTCAGTCCCCAAGGGGGTGAATTTGGTAAAAGCTGACCTAAGTGTACAGTAACTTGCCCTTTCTGTGTTTTTGCATGCAAATCTCATGTATTGCATCATACTATGATAGAGTTATCCCGTGTACAAATGTTTCAGATAATCTCCCTGTGCAATAGTTTCAAACCTTCCCACCTTTAGCTTATTGATATCACATTCTTTACTGTACCCTTTCAATGACAGAAAAAAACCACAGATTATAACAAGTTTCCTCACTCTGAGGTAGTATTTTATCCCTTCCAGACTGTTTCGTCTAGTTTCATTAAATGGATCAAATAAGTAAGTGTTTTTAACCTCTTTTACCCTTTGCTTTGTTATTCAAAATTGCATTACAATTATTGGAAAAAAAAAACCAACAAAACAAACAAACAAAACAACAAACCAAACCAAGATCAAACAACAAAATGAACTTTTACCATCAGAATACTGAAATGACTTAATTCCCTGCAAATGGGAATAGCCCTAGAAAGTAAAAATGCTTCGTTCATGTTAGAATATTAAGTCATTTTCATTACTATATTAATATGTAATATTTATATTTAATTAATTGCCAAAATATTATAGTACAACACACAGAATACCTAGGGATTGTGTTTCGTAAGTGTTACTACAACTGAAGCAATTTTTAAATAACAATTGAGGCTTTAATATCTAGGACTGGGCGATACGAATTTAGTGAAGCTAATCCACTTAACCATGGGCCACAGAACATCCATTGAGGAAGAGAGCTAATAGCTCCCTTTGTCTTGGAATGACCTTTTGGTATGAATCTTCCCCATTATACAAAATATGCACTCAAAAATGATGAATCTAAACAAAATATATTTTAATTATATAATTATATTTTAATATAATTATATAATTTTATATTTCTGTTCTCAGAATGGAAGGAATTCTTGTCCAGGCACCAC
>NW_010319672.1:9096-16717 GCF_000700745.2 Antrostomus carolinensis | reverse complement strand
CCTAAAAATAATTTATGATGTGATAGAGAAGGGAAATCAACAAAGAAATAGAGAGAGGGAACTCACATCATCAAAGTTATGAGTGAATTATGAATTTGACACGTAAATCTTCAATAACCTTACATTTGAGATAAAAAAAAACAGGTTTATGCTAAGAAACATTAAAATGACAAAAAAATCAAAATTGTCTTAGTAATAAAAATAAACCTAAATAAACTAAACCCAAATAAATAAACTGAAAACAGGCACTTGGGATGACTCAAGTAAGAAACAATTTGAAGAGGATATCCAAGTTAAAAGCCTGGGATGATGGAGATGGAGAGAAATTTTTTGTCATGAGAACAAGGTAGCCGGGAGGAAGAGTGGGAAACAGTTTATTTTAGGCAACTGAACTTAAGCCTACAGCTGGGCATCCAGTAAAAATGTGTATCAAAAAGTCAAACGGAGGTCTTAGCTTTGACAGTCTTAGTGGGACTATCTGACATTAACGTCTGAGCTAACCACTGCAACTTGTTTGTAGCTAAGAGAAATAAGACACAACTAGGGAACCATTCTTTCTAAAATAGTGATCTGAAACAGAACAATGCCTAAAAATGTTGTGGTCTGGGTTTGTTTTCTTTTTGGGGATTTTTGTTTTGTTTTGTTTTGTTTTGTTTTGTTTTGTTTTGTTTTGTTTTTTTCTGAAATGACTGTAAGGAGAGACGTGGTTTACCAGTACAAGTGTAAGATATGTACAATGCAGATGCCTGAAGTTACATGTGGTAATTTTTCAGCACAAATACAGTCCTAGGATGTGTTGCCATCTAACAATAGAACTTAAATTTGTTTTCTGTGAAGAAGTTTCATGAAAGAAATAATTTAAACAGAAAACGTGCAAGGCCAAGAGGACTCTGGTAACCATGGAGAAAATTGCTGTAGGATTTGAGATTACATTTTTATGTTTAGGATAGACTGAAATAGTGATTCAGGTGAGGTAAAAATAAACTTTAAAAAGGATGGAATAGCAGAAAAAAAACAAAGGCAGGAGAAGAAAGTTGGCTTAAGGAAGCTAGTAAATGAAAGAAGGATAATGAACCACTTATCTTAATATTAGGATATACAGAAAATACTAAGGAATTTGTTTTAATAGTTTCTGGAAAATATATGGAAACCTAGTTAAAGGTAGACATTGTAATATTCTGTGCCTGTAGAAACTGAAAACAAAGGACAAAGAAGAGTTGCTGGAGAGGAAAGTTGGATGCCTTTTTCTTTAGAAAATGGAAGGGAGTTGAACATTTTTGTGCTCTGATATGAAAGGGGACATCAGAAGATGAACTCTATAGGAGAATGGTTTTCAGAAAGTGGCAAGGCTCTGAATAACATCTCCTGTTGCCACTGCTGAGCTAGATGCAACCAGGCTGCTGAGCTAGATACAACATTGTTCTGACACAGCTGGACATTTCTTATGCTCTTAGCGTAAAATGCTATTGAGGAGACTGACAATTAAAGGAGAAATGTAGAGAATTTAGATTTGACATGAGAAGCTGCAGTAGGAAATTTAGATCTGCTTGGATGTCAGGAAGGGCCTCTGACCCATAGTTAAGGGGAATGACAGCTGCTGAGGTGAGGAAGGTCTGCAAATAAATTCTCAGCCCAGCACAAACTTAGAATTGCTCGTGACAAGACAAAAGCTAACCACTGCTTGCTGAATTACTGCATGAACATAGCTACCAATTTACTGGGCCACAGGTGAATAATGTGACACCATCATGGCTAAGACAGCTGCAGAACTGATTATCTGTGGATGACTCTTGGAGCTGCAATGCCAGGATAGAGAGCTGCAACCAAGGACTGAGTGATCAATTTGCTTTGGATCAGATTCAGAACTAGCTCAATGAGGACAGTGAACCATCTGTCAGGAGAAACTGCAGAAAGACATAAAGCTGTATATCCCAGAAGGGGGTTAAAGGCCACGCAAATGCTGCAGTAGCACGAGGAAGAGCAAGGGAGAGTGAGCCTTGCAGATCCCAGGCTCTGAGCACCGACTGATAGAGGGGTGGGTAACAGCATCTCCTGGAAGACTTTGCACACCCACAGGACACCCCAATGCCCTGTGCCTGCATGTGGGCTTGCAGGGCCAACCTAGAGGTCCTGCAGATCTTCACAGGTCAGGGCAAACTCTGGAAACTAGAAGTGCTCATCCAAAGGGGATCTGGGAGTGCCTGCAGTAACCACAACACTGTGTTGTTAATACCTACCGTGGTTGTATGCCATTGAGTTTGTTAGTTATCCATTGCCAATTGTCATATCATAGTTATATCACAGTCACAGACGGTGAAATTTAAAGATAAATAGTTGATATAACTATATCTGCTATTGCCGTGCTTGCATGTTGCAGTCTATATAAACTATTAAAATCAACTACACGAATGTTTCATATATACAGATTTTTTGTTCCTTAAAAAGCTGCAAACTTTTCTTTCCTTCTATCAACATTAAGAGATGATAGAATAAAAATTGAGTGATTGAGGCAACTGTCATGTGAAAAGAGAACATTCTGTGTCTCTGGATGAGAAATAGAGGGGAAGAAAGCAGACTGAGAGGAATGATATATTCAAGTGTTCAGTTGTTTTGGGTTTTTTTTTGGGGTTTTTTTTTGTTTGTTTGTTTGTTTGTTTTTTAACCACAAGAAAAATAGGGTGACCCTGTCTATAGAAAATCAAAAGCAGCTGATGAACAGAATTGGGTATTACAGGTGTTAAAGAGTTTAACAGAACAGGTTTAATCTTGAAAGTCTAAAATTCTTTGCTAGGAATAAACCATATGTGAATTCAGTGTAAAGGAGTCATGCTCTTTAAAGAGAATATTGTGTGAAAACGGGAGAAAGGAAAGATAAAGCTGACATTTGGGAAAGTATACCTTGCCATGGAACAGTTGTGACAATAAAAAAAGTTATTTTTCAAGATTGATGTTATAGAAGCTATAGAAAGATTAGCGGTAAGATCAAGTTTCATTAAGGTTCTTGTGGCAGATATGGTAACCGAAACACATTCTGAGGACAAAGAAACATGCAGTAAACATGAATAACAAGAGGTTATAATGAAAAATGTCAAACAGAAAAACCAAGTTTGGTGGATTTAACTAGCAGAATGATAGGAGAGATTCTGATTGACATGAGTAACAATTGTAATGACAGTTGATGTAAACATATAGGGTGCCATGATATAGTAATTGGAGTTGGATCAGGGGTTGGACTTGATGATCTTGGAGGTCTTTTCCAACCCAATCTATTCTATGATTCTATGATTCTATGGAACAGTGTGCACACAGCTGTATTGCAATAGTTTAACTGCTCCTTGAACTCAGTACACTTCCTTGGTCTCACAGATCATAATATATTTGAATAATTTATAGGAGGCACATTTAACTGTACAAAATATGTAACTGTCTTACTTTACAGATATGTGGAGATTACAGTGTGCACTTACCTTATTTTCCAGTCAGCTTTCTAGAAAATACATGAGATTCTGACAACGAAAACACGTTTAGTCAAGCTTGCTTTATACCCTGTTCCTCCACTGTAGTTCACTGATCTTCCAGCAGGATCTTAATTCAACAGAATACATTTATTCTGTAAAGCACCTCAGAGAACACATGATTACTGAAATGGTTTTCCTCTGATATGAGAGTTAGACAAAAAGACCAATGAAACAGCATGGTAGCTGTTTACAAGGGGTGATGACAAAATCCATTTTGTATAACAAGTTATCATCATAAGCAGTTTGTAATCTCAGCATTTCACCACCTCTGCAGTTATGTTTTATTATAGGCTTTACACATCCAAAAGATAAAGATGATATGTACAAATTTGTTTAAAACGAGTTATTTTAGAACCTTTTCCATAGTCATTTTTCATTGATTTTGCAGTTAGCAAATGTTAAAAAAATAGTATTATTATTTTTATTAGGTTGCAACATTTTCCTTTCTCAGAGCAGAAGCAATATGCGTTAGAGTGAAAGGGATTGAGTGCATAATCCCCACTCTGGGATACAAAAGGTTAATGGGAGCCAGAAAAGCTTTCTCAGGAGCAGAAGAATATGGACAGGTAATGAAAGTATTACTGTCTGCTGCCTTTACTTTCTTTTAAAAGTAGACAGGGAAGGAAAAAGAACGGATAAAGTCCAGGATTGGGTTTATGCTTCAAGACAGATTGAAAATTTAGGTACATATCAGGAAAGGATTAGAAAATTAAATTAAGGAGAAGGCTGAAAATGTTTAATTTCTCTTTAGCACTCCCTGGAAGTAACTGTGGTAGGGGAGCCCAGGGACAGGACAAGATTTCCTGAAAAAAAATTGTTTGACTAAATGACACATTAGAAATTTAAATCAAGGAGTTGGACTTAAGCTTCCTACAGTAAACACAAGGGATTTGCTGTTCTGGAATAGGTATGTCTCATTCCTTCTTAAATGGTTATATATATATACACATATTTTTAAAAAATAGGGTAATTACCTGATACTAAATCTTCTTTAGTGAGGTATCTTAGTCAGCAAATTATAGGTCTCTCTCTTTTTCTTGCCCAGTACAGTACACAAACAGTTCTTGAAAACTTTGATCAAAAAAAGCCTGAAATAAACTCTCATAAAAAACTTCTTCTAAATCCAGCAATGAACCGTGTGGGGAAAAGCATTAATTTGTGCCCTGGAAGACCCAGGTTGAGTCATGTAAGGTGTACCAGGAATAGTGGGATTTAATGTCTTCCATATTTTATCTGTAGTTCTTTGTTGTAGGGCTTTTCCTCCACAAGAAAACCAAACCCAAACCCACTTCTTTTGTATTCCAAAATGGTTTGTAATTCTCTCTGGCTTTCACCAGAAATGCTGAAATGGAAAGATGAATTCTTCCTGGAAAGCTTACTAAAAGTCAACAGATTATGGCATAGGGTTTCAGTGTGAGCCATTGCTGGGATCTTCCCACTTCCCTCATGCACACACACTCACACCCACACCCACTCAGGGCAGCACCAAGACACCCTGCCAGCTCAAGCTTCATCTAAGCTATATAACTTGCAGTCTTTTGGAGTAGCATGTTATTGAATAATTTATTATTCAGTGGTGGCATACAGCGGATGTTTGCTGTCTTTCAATGTCCTATTAATTATTTCCAAGTCCCCTTTGAGAATACACCTCCTAAATAGGGCATGAACCCATATGAATTTCATTTGGTTTTCAGTCTTCAGATGCACTAAAGCACTGTATATTCTCTCACTCTCTTTAATGGTCATATTTGGAGTATAAGCATCCTGTCAAACAGATAACACCTGCTGGTGGATGAACTATTGTAACCCTGAATGGAGGCTCTGCTACCTTTAAAGTTAAATTTCAAATGTTTGTACTTAAGGCAAGGATGCTATTCTTTTTTTCGTAGAACAATTTCTGCATAATCCTTTGGTAGGCTACAGTCTCAAGAATAAAATTTGCAATATATACAGATTTTTTAATGATTTTTTTAATGAGGACTGTTGTATTTCTCTGGATACAGATTCCTAAAGATACACATAAAAAACAGGTTTTCATGGAATCACATTGAAACTGTGATGTTGCTACTTAGAAATGTTTCTGTCTTATAGAATATTTAGTTTCTTTCGTCCTTGGATTTTGAATATATTGTATAGCCCAACGTCTGAATAACTTATTATATCATTTGTTAAATAATTAGCCTTGAAAATTCTGAAGGAGTCATGAGTACTGCAGTCAATGAAAGACTTTATTCTTTAGACTATGAACGAGAAAACCAACTAAATAATGTTACTTCTCAGCTTCCCTGCCCCCACTGCCATTGCAGCATTACACATCTGCTCTTGGCTGAGTGCTTTATTTAATTCAGTCAGGAAACTGCAAAAAAGCTCATCCAGGTTCATAAAGTTTGTAGGATAGTTCCTACTATACTTGAAGTCTTAAAATGCACACTTGAATTTTCATTCGATTTTTGCAAAACTAAGCACATAGTTTTTCATAACTTATGGGGAGCACATTTATAGTTAAATAGTTGAAGTTATTAAATGTAAACATGTAACAATTTTAAAAAATGTTTTTTGGTTTGTAAAATACAATTGTTATTGCTTTTGTGATTTTCCTAGTTACTAATGTGCAGTGCCTGTTAAGCAATTCAGACTCAAAGTTGTAGCTGGCTGCAATAGCCTTCAGAAATTGCAGCAAGAATGATTTTGCAGTATGCTGCTAACATGTTGTGATTCTTGAGGTGTCAGAATTGATCACTTGCTAAATAGATCCAATTTGGAACAAGTTATAAGCAGTCATTTCTGTGACAATACATCTTGTAATGAGATAAGATCGCTGTATTTGCATTTTGGCATAAATTATTTATGAAGTCAGAATTAAAAAATAAATCCAGTTCATACTATTCCACACATGACAAACTAATATGGTTTAATGTATTTTAATGAAGTTATCTTAACTAATGATACTTCAGTGATATTTTGTGGTAATAATAGTCACAGCTAGTGACAACAGGGCTATTGGGTTATTAAGCCAATGCAAAAAAATAAATTTTAAAACTTGAAGTTTAAAAATACATTGTAAGCTGAAACTGTGTCTCAAATACCTTCTTTCATTAGCTCTTGGAGAAGTTTTCCTGGTTTTAAATACCACTTTAAAATGTATTTTTCCTATTTAATGTGTTATTTCTGTTAAGATTTTGAATTGAGTGCCAGATTGTGTGGACTCTGTCCATTCATCATCAAGCACAAGTATTACAAAGATTTTAGACAAAATAATTTAGAACGCTAAAATTGCTGAGCAGTCTTCTGACAGTGCAAACCAAGTCTCAGAGGAGCTGTGGGCAGTCACTGCCATTCTCAGTAAAAATGTGATGAAAGCCAGAGACGTGGCTGCTGAGGAAATGGGCTGGAGGGAAGGGGGAAAATTCTGTTTGTCAGCAGAGTATTTTATACTGCAATCTTTCAGATGTTTTCTCTTATAAGTTAGAGGTTTTGCCCTTTTTTCTGATATGTGGCTTGCTTAAACTTGTCTGCATCAGTCCAGTAGTTTTATTTATGTTTTCAGAAAAATATTCGTTTTGAAGAACTGATGTTATGTATGAGTTATAACATTCATTCCTCTGGTGCAGTGCTCACTGGGTACGCAATCAGTGCCATTTCAAAATATCACATTTGATAAATTTATCTTTTTCTTCCTTTTCAACAAAACGGGCTTTGCCTTACCTGTATCCTTACCGTTAGGATTAACCTAAGTGTTTTAGATGAGGTGGGGAGAAGATTTAGACACTACATTAAAATAGTCTCTTTGGAAAGAGTTTAAGGAAAGTATTTTAAAGAAGTATGTGCTGGATTTTAGATCCATATTACTTGTTATTTTACTGTGTGCCTATATCATAGAATCAGAATGTTGTGAGTCGGAAGGGACCCACAAGGATCATCGAGTCCTACTCATGCCCTAGCACAGGACAGTCGTAAGATTCAGACCAGGTGTCTGAGGGCTTTGTCCAAATGATTCTTGAATATTGTCAGGCTTGGTGCCATGACTACCTCCCTGGGGAGCCTGTTCCAGTGCTCCACCACCCTCTGGGTGAAGAACCTTTTCCTAATGTCCAACTGAAACC